>NC_135428.1:5207500-5370000 GCF_051991245.1 Festucalex cinctus
AGAAGTTGGCGAATCCGAGGAACTGTTGAACTTTCTTCCGGGAGTCTGGCGTGGGCCACTCTCGTACGGCGCTGACCTTGTCCGCGTCCATTTCCACCTTCCCTGGTGACACGATGAATCCCAGGAAGGAGATGGTGTTAACATGAAATAGGCTCTTTTCAGCTTTCACATACAGATGGTGATCCAAAAGACGTTGGAGTACTCGGTTTACGTGGTCTCGATGGCTCATTAGGTCAGGTGAGTAGATCAGAATGTCATCCAAGTAAACGTACACGAAGTGATCTATGAAGTCCTTGAGTACCTCATTTATCATTGCCTGGAAGACGGCGGGAGCATTCGTGAGGCCAAATGGCATGACCAGGTATTCATAATGTCCCCGAGGAGTGTTGAAGCCTGTCTTCCATTCGTCCCCCTCACGGATCCGAATGAGGTGGTAGGCGTTCCGCAGATCGAGCTTCGTGAAGATCTTGGCTTGTTGCAGCTGATCGAACACCGAGGACATCAAGGGCAATGGGTACCGGTTCTTGACAGTGATGTCGTTCAAAGGACTGTAATCAATGCAGGGGCGTAGGGATCCATCCTTTTTACTCACAAAGAAAAAGCCCGCTCCTGCAGGCGAGGAAGACGGTCGGATGAGGCCGGCTTTCAAGGAGTCATCAATGTAGTTGTTCATGGCCTGGCGTTCGGGTCCTGAGACTGAGTACAGTCTCCCCTTGGGAATGGTTGAACCGGGAATCAGATTGATCGGGCAGTCATATGGGCGGTGTGGAGGGAGAGTCATGGCTTTGGTCTTGCTGAAGACCTCCCGCAGATGGTGGTAGCAGGAGGGAACAGTGTGCAAGTTCGGGTACTCTTCTTGAGCCGGTGGAACGAGAGTCACCTGGTGAACCTGGGCTGTGGAGTTTCGGAGTGCGGGTTGTTCCGACCCGTGAGAGCTGCAGTCCTTTCCCCACTCCAGAACAACTCCAGTGTTCCAGTCGATTCTGGGGCTATGTAGACACAGCCAAGGGTGTCCCAGAACCAAAGTGGGGGAAGCAGCGTGGAAAACATGGAAACGGAGAGTCTCGAAGTGAGGTCCGATTCGGACTTCCAGAGGTTCAGTAATGTGGGTGATTTTGAAGAGCTCCTTGCCATTCAGCGCTCGAGCCTGGATGGTCAAAGAAAGGGGTTCGGTGGAGGCTCGTATTTGCTTTACGAGCTCCCAGTCCATGAGACTTTCGTCGGATCCGGAGTCGATGAGGGCTGACAGATCTATGGTGACATTGTGGTGGATTATCTGAATTGGCGTAAGTCTGTGATTCTTGGCGGGTCGGGGTGACGGAGGACTCACTGGAGAGTGGCCCTTTGTGGTGCAGGATTCCACCAAGTGCCCAAGACCACCACAATAGTAGCAGCGGCCCTCTCGGCGTCGGCGCTGCCTCTCCTCCGGCGAAAGCCGAGCCCTTCCCAGTTGCATGGGTTCGTCGCTAGCGAGGTCCACCTCTCCTGGTTCCGGTCGGGAAGGAGCGATGAATCGCGGCCTTCTGGCCTCCGGTGTCCGCGTCCAGGGGATGGGTTCCTCCCTCCTTCGCGGTCCGCCGATCTTGGCCAGCTCCTGGCGACGATGATCGGTCCGGATGGCGAGGGAAATCAAGGCGTCCAAGTCCGCGGGGAGATCTACGGGAACCAGAAGCTCTTGAATGGCAGGTGAGAGTCCTTTCAAAAAATGGTCGTGAAGTGCGATGGCGTTCCAGCCACTGTTCGTTGCCAACGTTCGAAAGCGAACTGCATAGTCGCTGACAGATTCGTTGCCTTGCTGAAGTCGGCTCAGTGCTCGTGCCTTCTCTCGGTCATTGTTTTCTGGATCAAAGACTTGGCGCAAAGCGATTTGAAAGTCCTGTACGCTTTGGCAGACCGAGGAACCCCTGGCCCATTCCGCGGTCGCCCAGGTTTTGGCCCGTCCCGTCAGGTGAGACAACATGAAGGCCACTCGGGATCGGGCTGTGGGAAATGCCTGTGGTAACTGTTCAAAATGAATGTCGCATTCCGTGAGGAAAGTCTGACAGCGTCCGGGTTCACCGGAGTATCGTTCTGGGGAGGCCAGTCTCAATCCTACCCCGGTGAAAGGCGTGGTCGGTACAGAGAACTCAGGGTGAGGAATCTGTCCAGTGGGAGCTGGCGCTCGACGCCGTGAAAGGCTTACCAGCTCGTGGACCTGGCTGGTCAATTCCTCCATCCGGGACAGCATGGTCTGTTGGATCCGGTCCTGGTTGTTGAGCCGGGCCTCCTGGCTCTGCAGTGCGGCCTTGACCGTGCCTGCTGGGTCCATGCTGGCCGAAGTGTACTGACAAGACGAGGTCAAGTAGGACTCAGACGCAGGCGTAAGGTAGGCCACCAAGGCAGCAGGTTTATTTCCGGCCAACAAAGGTCTCCTCTCAAACTGAGAGGAGAACAGGGAGGGGAAAAAGTGGAGAACAAAAAGCGCTCCACTAGGGAGGAAAAAACAGGCAAAAGGTACTGGGGACAACAGAAAGCGCTCCGCTAGGGAGGAAAAAGGGCACAAGGCAAAAGGGGTAACTAAAGGCGCTCCAAAAGGGAGGAAAAGGCACAAAAACAAGGCAACAACGCTAGGCAACATGAACAAGGACATAAGGACTGTGGGACGCTTCCATGCACTGACGGTGTGTGTGACACTTCTGCAACGGAGGGGAGAATGCAGGTGGCTTTTATTGTGGCTTGATTGGTGGCAGGTGGTGGTAATCATGGGCGGGGACCGGTAATTAGCAAGCTGCAGGAAGAGCAAGTGACCTGGGGTGAGAGGAGAGTAAGGATTTCAAAGTAAAACGGGAAACAGACACAAAAATAAAAGCATGAACCGCCACGCCTGGTGGCGGCGTGACAATTTTAGTTAACTAAAACTAACGAAAAAACTAAAATTCAGAAAACAATTTCGTTAAGGAAATAAAACAAAAATGAAGATGCTTTTAAAAAAAGAAAACAAACTGAAACTACATTTTATGTTTACAAAACTAACTAAAATAAAACTATAATTATAGCTAAAATGTCATTCGTTTTCGTCTTTAGTAATAAATTTAATGCATGAGTCTTTGGGGATGATTTTAAATGTGACTTTTTAGTAGATTTATTTTAATATAAACCAGAATAATGATGTCGCACCCATGTTGTTTTTTTTAAATGTTGCGCATGAGTAATACACAAAAAAAAACTAAAACTAATACTGAAACTAACTAAACTAAAACTAAGCATTTATTAAAGAACCACCCTGAAAAATAATTACAACTAATTAAATTTAATAAACAAAACTAAAAAAAAAAAAAAAAAAAAAAAAAAAAAGGAAAATTCCAAAACTATAATAACCCTCCTGCCATATTACAAAAAAAATGTTTATATACTGTAGCATTTTTTTTTAAATATGCAAAAGTACAAATAAATTATTCGTACAATTTTTAGGACTAAACACAATTTCTCTTCATAACATTATGTGGCCCTTGCGTCCTTCGGATTTTCTGGATGTGGCCCTCAAATGAAAAAGTTTGGACACGCCTGTTCTAGTAGAAATGCAGAGGCTTGCATTGAGAGATTATCTGCACGGGTGGATTGTTCAAAGTTGTGGAACAGGACCACAAACAACAAATATGTAGGCATACTGTTATTATATTAGAAAAACAAAATATACATATTTTAAAATCAAACATAAAAATTTCTTGCTCTTGTGAATTTTACATTTGTTTCCCCACCACTTTAAGATTTAGTTTACGAGGGGTAAACTATGCACATTTAATCAAATTCACAGATACACGTACGGAATGTTTTAAGCGTCACATCGTGTTTTGATAGTTGGCAGTACCTTTTGCGAGGCTTCCTGAAAGCAATCTCTGGACAGACTGGATCAACTTGAGCACCCCCTGTCGACAACGGGTGGTACAACCAGCCATCCTCGGATAGAAGAACGAGCAGACGGACTTGAGGATTGCCTGGGAAAAGATCCGCTTCCTCCACTGTATCTCAAAAAAGGGATTTGGGCTGGCGCAGTTTTTGTTTTTTTGTTTTTTTTTGTTAAAAAATAAAATAAATAACGGTTACCAATACGGTTACTTTGCAAATTCAACAACACTTGAAAATGCAGGCATGCAGTTTTCTTCTTGAAGTTCCATCTATGAAATCCACTGCTAGAAAAACAAGGTCACCCAAACAAACTGTGCACGATTAAGTTGCGGATAAAGTTAAGAAGACAAAACTGGAGGGAAAATAATTGCTTGGAAGATATGATGAAAAATCACTTCAATGTCCTCAGCAACTGCAGGTAAAAAAAAAAAAAAAAAAAGTTACCATCAGTCAGTTCTCCTCTCTGACTAAAAAAATAAAACTACCACTTTTATTCCTTCCGTTTTCTGTCTTGAGGTTCTTGTTTATGTCCAGGCTATTTGAACTGCAGCGTGGAGCTTGGAAGAGGTCTGCGGAAGATCTCTCTCCTCTGGTGCATGTAACAGATTCGGACTTCAGAGTGCCAACAGCACTTAACCGCCCCCTCCTCCTCTCTTCCAGTACATCTGAGCTCCCTTCCTCCGTTTGGTCATGTCTGATCTTTAAGGTCTGTTTTTTTTTTTATATAATATCCAGTATCTGTTAATGGTTTCATATATGCAAGCTAATGTTGATCACTGCGGCTTAACACTCAAATTCGTTCCTGTAAAATCCATTTATATATATCCAGACTGAAGGACTGCATGCAGACCAAGAGAAGCTTATCCATGCTTTTAACGGTCTTCTGACTGGACAGAACGCTGCAGCTCGAGTTCTGACCAAAACAAAAAGATCAGAACATATTACTCCAGTACTTAAGGATTTACACTGGCTCCCAGATCAGGTGTAGAATCGATTTCAAAGTTCTGCTACTCGTCTATAAATCACTAAATGGTTTGGGTCCTGAATATATCCAAGAAATGCTGATTGAGTACAAACCCAGCAGGGCTCTGAGATCGACAGACTTGGGCCAACTAGTGGAAACCAGAGTCCGAAGCAAACATGGTGAAGCTGCATTTCGGTATTATGCTGCACACAGATGGAACAGGCTGCCAACAGAAGTGAAGTCAGCCCAGAGTGTAAATGCTTTTAAATCCAGGTTAAAAACATTTTCTTGACTTCTTATTCCTCACAAGGGTCGAGGGGGGGTGCTGGAGCCTATCTCAGCTGGCTCTGGGCAGTAGGCGGGGGACACCCTGGACTGGTTGCCAGCCAATCGCAGGCAATTGCAATAAACGTATCAAATGCAAAAAGACACCAACATGAAGACGTTGAAAATAAACGAAAAGAAACTGTGAACAGTGTTCAACCAAACTGAGCATTTGCAGTATAAAAAACTATTTTTTTTTCTCTTGCATTAGATGCGTAGGTGTACCTAAAGGTGTGACTGGTAAAGTGCTATATTCAAGTGACCACAAACACAGTCTGTTCTATCAGAGAGAGATTCCAAAACAGGTTACGTAATCTTGCAGGTTGCTTGTGGAGACAGGAGAGTTTTTTTTTGTTTTTGTTTTTTTCTCTCTCTCTCTCCAATGAAGTGAGAAACGCTTGGGGGAGAGATGGATGCAAAACTCCCTCTATTTCGCTCACTTCTTTTTAGTCAGCGGCGATATAGATAATATTTTTGATTTTGATTAGATGTAGATACCATTGTGAAATGGAGGAACTTTTCAACACCAAGTCAACTTTATTGAGTTCAAGCTAGCGTCAAAACAGCTAGCTGGCCCTTTAAAAAATCCAAACTGACTCTAATAATAATAATAATAATAATAATAATAATAATAATAATAATAATAATAATAATAATAATAATAATAATAATAACAATAATGTCGTTCATTCAAATAATAATAATAATAATAATAATATAATTCTTCATACAAAAAAACATGTACAGTACAGTACAGTATTGTGAGCCTTAGTTACATTTCCATTTTTTTTTTTTATATAGTGTGAAAAATTCTCTGCCATTTTTATGGTGTGTGATGTCAGGATGTGCAATTTTCTGGCAAACAGCATTGGTGCAGAGAAACATTTTATATGATTTCATACTGTGTTGGATGAAATCTCACAGACATGCACAGCCGACTTAAATGACTTCTGGTGTTTAATGTTAATATTGGTTTCTTGCTGGCCGCATTCTGTCTTCATTATACACATCAAGAAGGAATTTGTCATCCTTTGCATTACTGTCTGTTTGGGCTTTACAAGCACAAAATTGGTTGGTAAGTATTTGCACTCTCCTTTTGCAACCTAAAAAGCTGTAGGGAAATTAAAAACATTTTTTTTCTCTCTCCTACACCACCTACACAAACACACCTACTGTAAATGGTTGCATAATATGTGAATGCATTTTAACACTATAACACTATTTGCACTGCATACATGCAAACTAACTAAGGTGGTATGAACTCAGCTATTAAAAAAAAAATCTTTATGCAATATTCAAATTTTTTTTTAACCAAAAAACGATATTTTATTGAATGGAATATTTTTACTTTGTTATTTTTTTTCTTTTAATTTTTTTTTTGCCATATAGCACTGTTCACGTAATAGTAATAACAAAAATCTTGTTTTGAAAATGTGTTCTGGATTGTGTTGTAAATATTTTTGCTGAATGTCTGAAACATTCAAGTGATGAGATGAACCGCACAACCGCTTTTACTCAGGGTTAACTACGTGTTACTGCCATCTAGTGGACAGATATGGACCGTGTTTGTCAGTCTTCATTTTGCTTCCTTATTTGTCTCTCGAAGACGGAAATATTCATAAATTAATCATTAATATTAAATAGGAATCCGAAAGTGGCTACATTTGTGGTCATTTTGTGAGTCACCAGCAGCCATTGTCTATTACTGAATAAAAAAAAAAAAAATCGAATTTTATTCTGTACCAGAAAGTTATTACAGTATTTTGCATTATGAATTGTTTCTATGTTACGATGTAATCACAGCAGTTAGCGATAAGCTGAATATTTGATGATTCACTTACTCTACTGTGGTGAATAAATAATGGAATCTTTAACTACTTGCAATCTGCAGTAAATCCCTTCAGTCATTGAAACTTTTTCTGTCTATGTGAAATTGACGTGAATATACCATGCATAAAAAAACAACTTGTTGGTCACTCATTCACAATCGCTGGCACAGTTGAGGAGAGAAGAGAACAAAGTTGCAAACTTTGAACTGCTCACCTCTCCAAGAAGCCTGCTTGGGGGAACAAATACAGTTATAAATTAATTTCCGTTTTTTTTTTTTTTTTGCTGTTGTGATTTTGAGGTTGAGCATCACTGTGAATTTTACGTACGGAATAATTGTGTTGTGAACTTGTAAATAATTAGATTGTTATGAAGTTTGGTCCACACATTGTTAACTCATTCACTCGCCGCCATTTTCACATTTCGCAATCCCGTTCGCTCCCGGCTGTTTTACTGGATTTTGACTGATTTTGCAAGGCCCACAGAATATTGTGTTCTATTGCTATAAAAGCATGGAACCTATCAAAAGAAAGAATAAAGTCTCTTCTTTCATCAGGAAAAAAAAGTATGTTTCTATCTGTTTCCGTTTTGCAGCAATTAGCATTAGAAGAGAGCCAAGTTTCATCAGTTTTCACAAATCTATTTAAAATTGTAAGTAATTGAGCTTTTTTTCGAGATGACCCCGTTTGATCTCCTTTGCTCTGCTGCCATCTGCTGGCCGTTTGTGTAATAACTACCATTTCTGCAACCGTTCTTTGCAGTTGAGAGGCTGCATCAAAGCCTTATGTATGCTCGAGCATTTAAAAAAACAAAAAAAAACAAAAAAAACAAAAAACGTATAAATATGTCTTTGGGACACTTATAACATTTAAAAAAAAATACATATTTATACGTTATTGGGAGCAAATGAGTTAATAAAAAGACCAAGGCCTTGTTTGGCAAATGATATAAACTGATACCGGCTAGCAAATCTGGAGCCCATTTTTGTTATGGATATTCAAGTACTTCATCTCATTTTCTTTAACTGTGTGATCGGACACTTGGGAATGCCTTTGCCCATTAGAGAGGGTTGATCTTTTGTGCACTTGAAGTTTTCGTCTTGACGATCCCCTGCAGAGAAGCAGCTCCGCATAGGCCTTTCTAAAGTCCCTGTTCAAAGCGGGATACAGGATGGGATTCAGGACAGAGTTAAAGTATCCTAGCCAGAGGAGTACCGAGTGGAGCGTCGATGGCGGGTTCATCTGTTCCTTGATTCCCGTCCGGGTGAAGTAAGTGAAGTAGGGGAACCAGCAGATGACAAAGGCCCCCAGCACAGCGGCCAGCGTGATGGTGGCTTTGTGCTCTTTGGCGATGGCCGCCGTCGATGGGACGCGGGCGAATGAAGGCGTGGCAGCACGGATTCGTTGCACCTGAGGAATCAATCAAGATTAGATTTCAATTTCAGCTGATAAAATCACCTGGTAACATCACACTGTAAACCCGACAGATTTTGTGTTGTTGTTTTTTTTTTAATTTTTTAATGAGACACCCCAGCAAGAAAAGGTTGAGTGTTGATCCGTATTCACACGGCGCCATGACCTCTCTTGTTTTATCATATTCCCTTCATACAACTACAGCTGTGTTATAAGGACAACAAACCAATAAATGCCAGAAAAAATGAAGAGACAAAAAAAACAAAAACAAAAAACGAAAATCAAACCCAAGAGTAGACTTTTTTGGGGGGAAGGATATTTTGACTATTGTCATTTTTTTTTTTGAAAAACAAAAAACAAAAACAAACTAAAAATAAATAAATAAATAAACAAATAAATTAATAATAATAGTAAAAATGCTCAAAATGACAATATTGTAGTATAAATGTGTGAGTTTCGTTTTTTGTTTTTTAAAATGTGTATTACTTGTGCGTAAGATTAAAAAAAAACAAAAAAAAACAAAAAAAAAACACCATGGGCGCAACGTCATCTGAAGGTGCTTTTCGATTGGCTGCTGCTAGATGACGTCACTTCCGCGTGACATGCTTTCAAACGTCATTATTCCGGTTTATATCAAAATAAATCTACTAAAAATCACATTTAAAATCATCTCCAAAGACTCATGCATTAAATTAATTACCAAAGACTAAAACGAAGGACATTTTTGCTATAATTATAGTTAGTTTTAGTTAGTTTTGTAAACATAAAATGTAGTTTCAGTTAGTTTTCGTTTTTTTTACAAAGCATTTTCGTTTTTATATTACTTCGGTAACAATATTGTTTTTTGAATTTTAGGTTTAGTTCTTTTTTATTAGTTTTAGTTAACTAAAATAACCTTTTTTTTTCAATACCCTCCCTTCTTACTTTGACCATCTCCAAACATTTTTGTTTTGTTTATTTTATTTAAACTGAGTCAAATGCCATTTTTAGCATATGTCGCGGGCCACTGAAAAATGGACGGCGGGCCGCAAATGGCCCCCGGGCCGCAGTTTGGACACCTCTGCTGTACATACTCACCTGTTGTCGTGCCACTCTGAATATGCACAGGTACATCCCACACATAATCAGCAGAGGAAGGTAAAATGAGCACAAGACATAGAAAATAATATAGTTGTTATTCCACTCAAACTGGCAATAGCGTCCGTCCTTGTGGTCTTGCCCCATGTGCCAGTCCAAGTGCTGCACCCTGTAGTCCACCGTGTTCCAGCCCAGGTGGATGGGCACAAAAGACACAGCGAGGGACAGGGCCCAGATGGCGATGATGGCCAGCGTCACCCTCGGAGGCGTGATTCTCGACGAGTAACTGAGGGGTGCCGAGATGGCGAGGTATCGGTCCACGCTGATGGCCAACAGGCTGAGGATGGAGGCGGCGCACAGCATGACATCCAACGACACGTACATGTTACACATGGTGCCCCCGAGGGGCCACTTGCCGCTGCGTATCTCCAGAGTGGCGGAAAAGGGCAGCACCAGCAGGCCCAACAGGAGATCTGTCACCGCCAGTGACACCACAAAGCAGTTAGCGATGCGCCACAGTCGGCGGCTGAGGCCCACGGCCAAACATACCAGCACGTTCCCGACAATGGTTAGGATGATGAATGACACCAGAAGAAGCCATTGAAGAGCTGTGGAAAACATCATGCGGTCCTGCGCTGAGTCACTGAAAACAAGGACGAAGTCTTGGCGTCGCTTGCGCTTGTGTGTCAAGTTCATAGGTCACAGAATGGAAAAATCTTCCCAGGCACGGGCATTTTTTTCTTTCTTTTCCTTGCTAAGACTCTCTGAGGTCAACAAGTCCCTGATGAAGGAAGTAAACAACAACTTTTATTAACATTGCACTTGCAACAGAAAGCACCAAGAATGGAACAACTGATACAATGCAACTTTTATTCATTCATTCACAGCATCATTGTTCCATCAATCACTGCATGTCGTCCAGGTCCTGAAGACACAAAGCAGCCCCAAAACTGTCACTCTACCGCCGCCATGCTTGACTGATAGTCTTTTTTTCTGAAATGCTGAGCTACATTTAATCCAACTTTTTTTTTTTTTTTTAAACAATATTCACCTTCCAAAATTTCCAACGTTTGTCTCTTCAGTCCATAGAATATTCACCCACATGTTTTTGAAATCATTCAAATGTATTATATTCTTTATATTCTTTTTAGTCAGGATAGGTTTTAGTCTTGAAACTCTGCCATGGATGCCATTTTTGTCTTTATTTTTTTATATTATTATTATTATTAATAATTAATTTTTTCTCCATGTTTTATTTAAGCGACTTTGTGATTAAATAGATATGGAGATAATGAGGCTCGGGTCGAGTGAAAATTAACTCAGCTTACAAAAAAATGTGATTAGCCATTTTGCATGGGGCATAATACAGGGCCAATTAGCTGTGTACTACTCTGTATTTTTTTTTCCCTTAATAAATGAAAACACATTTTAAAAACTGCATTTTATGTGTAATTTGTTTGATGATTTTAAAAATCAAACACCAAAATGGGGAAACTTTACTTTATTGTACATGTAAGATATGATGACCGTCAGAAACAAACTCGTATGTATATGTAATGTTTGTATATTCACTGAGGATTGAAATCAGCAACCTCATGATGGATTTTTTATTTTATTTTTTTTTTTTTTTTTTACAAGAGCTCAAATGCATTTGCTGAGCGTGGGTGGGCGTGTTCTATGCATAAAAAAAACAACAACCATAAAACATCCAGTCAAAGCCTGAGGAGTAAAATAAATATACTCAAGCTGTTTAAGGACATCCTGATTCAAAAGTCCCCACACAACCTACCAGGAAAAGAAATACATGGAAAAAAAAAAATGGAGGGATTTGTCAGTGCAATCCCATGCTTTTAAAATAACTGAATGGGTGAATTTTGGAAGCTAAAATGTGATTTTTATGGAACGTGAAACACTGTCGCTGCACCGAAAATGCTATTTATTAACTTTAGCTTCAGTAAATGTAATTTTACATGAGTTCATTTGTCTATTTTAATTAGATCAGAGTGTAAAAGCAAATGTTAATTTTCATATTATATCCTTTTTAAATGTAAAATGCACATTAGAATAAATAGACATCCTCCAGCTATACAGTAAAATTAAAGTAAAATGCTCTCTTGTTTTTTCTTTCTTTTTTTTTTTTAAATTAATGTCAATGACTCCTCAAGAGTTTCTACTGTGACTACAGATGCTCGTGACTGTTTTCTCTCTTTTTTTTTAATTTGGTCACATACTGAAAACTTCTTTAGTCTTTCAGTCTGACATTTTCCACATTGATGAAACCCACAATAAAGAAATTTATCATGTACAGTAAATTGAAAACAGAAATGAAAACACACGCAACTTGGTACTTTGAAAAACTAGCAGAGATGTAAATAAATAATTCAAAGAAAGTAAACATCTGCTTCTATACGAGGTCAAAATGTAACCAGCACATGCGTTACTAAAATGTTTGTTGTTGTCTGGTGGTAGGCTACTTGGTTTATCCTCATTCTCCACATCCAAATCTACAAAAAAAAAAGGGATGACTCACCTCATATTGTTCTGAAAACTTCTTCCCAGATCATAAATAATGTCTGATATCGTCCAAATGCAGTTCTTGTGCTCTTTTTGATCTCTCTCTTCCTTCACCCTCACTTTCGTTCCGTTTCTGACCCTCACCCTCAACCGCTATGTATTTATTTATATTTTCTTCAGGCTTGTTGACTGGCATAGCAGTGAACCAAAACTTCCAAAAATATGAAATGGATAATGTATAAACAATACAATACCTAACCTGCAGTTTGTACGAATGTGGGATGAAGTCCTCATCCCAATCCAAATTTGGGCATGTGGCATAACAACGCACACTTTGTACACATTCATCCCAAGTTATAATGGATGATAAATGATTGAAATGTGTTTTAAAAAGAACACAAACTTGAGATGTTGAACCTTTGTCCAAGAGGAAGCCATAAAATTAACATGTTTACCCCAGAAGAACTTTGATTTCTGTTAACCGGAACCCGTTTTTTGCTCAAGGTTCTGTGGTCATTGCATCTCAAGCGACTACTCCCCCTGCTGGACATGAGTGAGTACTGCGTGGGTGTAGTGTAGGATGAGGCATCTCACCGGCGACCCTAATGAGGACAAGTTCATTAAAAGGAGGGTTGGAGGGATGACTAACAATGTGATGCAACTATGCACATTTATATTAATGTGGCCCCAGCCAAATATTGGGATCAGTTTAAATTAAACTACTTTATATAACACGCGTTTTGAAACCTCTCTATTCTGCTGTTAATGACACTTCATTAAAATTGCTTATCATGATTATTAAAGTTGTTGTGGTTGCGGACTATAGCTGATTATAAGCCAACAACAGTAATTAAAGGAGCCTCCAAGCTGTGTTGACTGCCAGTCATCCTCTTACACGCTGTCGAGAGAGACGTGAGAGCGCCTCAGGTGATGTTTGTGACTAACAAGCTAATTCTCAGCCTTTCAAGGATGCTGGCCCGAGCCGCATGATGTTTTTGGCTGCACTTCAGCATTTAAGCGGCCTTTCATCAGCAATTGTGCCTTGAACATCACAATCAAATAAAAGTGAATTAGCAGAGTTGGGGGAGAAAAAAAAAAAGGATGAAAAGTGCTCATGTTTCCCTAAAACCGGACAGGCATTTTCACATGTATGCAAACTCTACTGTAAATGAAGGGATTAAAACAACAACAACAACAAAAAAAACATCTCTAAGTTCATTTCAGTACATTAGAATAAAAAAAAACAACTAATTAAATTAAGTAGTTTTGCTTCAAAAGTGACACTATAGATTCACTACACCCAGAGAAAAATACAACTTTATTTATTATATTTAGTAGTGTTGTTCCGATACCGATACTGGTATCGGCAGAGGTGCCGATACTGCATAAAAAGAGTGGCATCGGTATCGGTGACTACTCACAAGTAACATGCCGATACCTTTAATTCCAACGCTAATATAAGATTTTGGATGCAGCATCTTGTGTCTTGCTCGTGCACAACATTCACTCTTATATGACATGTTAACTGCATGCCGATCTAAGATATCCTATTGGCCCTTGAATGCTCTGAACCAATGGCAGGACAGCTTTTTCATGTTAAGGAGTAGTATCGGTATGGTATCGGTATCGGCCGATACTGCGAAGCTGGGTATCGGTATCCAAAAAACGGTATCGGAACAACACTAACATTTAGTTAAATATATTTTTTATTATTTAATATTTATTTTGTTAATATATTTATATATTTGTAGCTATATGAAAGCTTCAAAACTCCCATCTCCAGATATTAGATTACAGAAAAAAAATCAAATGGATTTTTATTATATTAAAAAAAATAATTAAAATTAAAAAAATATTATTATATTAAATTAGGCTTTGCAGAATATTTTCATATGTGCGTCATGGTAATATGTAATAATGAAGTTTACCTTTTCAAGGGTAAATCAAGCTAATTTTTTTCTTGACAATAATATTTTCTAAACACAGTCTTCAAATTAATATTGTGTTTGTGGAATATGAATAAAGCAGCCAAATCTACCAGTTCTTATCTATCTTCAGGGGCAGCCAATTAAATCACAGCTTGCTCGAGGCTCAGGTAACGACGGCTCAACTTGTCACATGACCACACTTCCAAAACAGGTGAGTCATGATTGGTTGTTACCTGAGGCCCTGAGCAACTGTGATGTCATGTTGAGCCACCAGTAAGTGGCAAAATGGCTGCCCACTGAGCTAGATAAAACAGGTTTTGCTGCTGAATTCATTTTCCACAAATGCAATAAATCAGAAAGAACATATTGTAAGGAAAATTTTTGCCTTGACATACTTTATTCCAGCTGACTATTCGTAATATACATACGTTGCTATACTAGATTAAGTGCAATTTCTGGAGAAATTGTGTGGGAATGCTGAAAGCTGAATGCTAAAATTTGAATGCATGTGGAGTGCTTATGAAGTAAATTGAGAGATAAATTATGAAATGATAACCTGTGCTCCCGAGCATTATCACCTGTTAATGGTGATGCTAAGTTGTGCGTATGGAAGTGGGCGTGGAAAGTGATACTTCAATGTCGGTCCCATTGAAAATGAATAGGCAAAAGTTGATATTGAATATTAAATTGTGCAAATACTGTAAGTCATGTGGAATCACACGATATATACTCTGGGAGGGGTGAATTTTTTAAGCTAAAGTTGAAATTTGAACAGTGTAAATTGGAAGTATTATGTGGGAGTTGCTACGGGACAAAAAATTGTGGAGAATAAAAATCACAATAACATATGTGGGAATGCTTCAGCATTCCCACAATTACAAACAATAGAATGAGGCAACAACACACTGAACCCCCAATAATAAAGATAATAAAGATGTTCATGACTAAATCTGTGATTGTATTATTCATCCAACACGTTACAACAAAATTAAGCAAGTTTATAGTCTAACAAAAAAAAAGCCCAAGGCAAGCACTTTCTCTGTCTGAAAATTCCACCATCGTGTCTCTTCTTTTGTGGCCTGTCATATCACATTTTCATCCCACAGAAGCTGATCTCTCACATCTCCAGTGGATTACTGCTCCTCCAAAGCCCCCCCTAGAGGACACTTGACCCTGGGAGGAGGAGTGACAGTAAACCCCAACTGCCCTTCTTTGCCTTCCTCCATCCTTCGCCGTCCCCAGGGAACACTGCCAGTGAGTCTCTACGTCAAAATGACTCATTAGTCGCGTCGACGAATCAAACCGGCAGCAGCGTTCCCATAAATAGAGGGAGTAAAAGGGTAAACTTCCTTCAGTTTGCTTTTTAATTTGTATTTAATTGGGGTGCATTAAAAAAAAAAAAAGTTCAAAAGCCTGAGCAAAAAGTGCTGACATGCACATGAAAAGCAAAGAGATTTTAAGCAATGACTATTCTTTTTATTGCTGTTGTCATAGTTGGAAGTTCCCTATCGTCATTTTACTTTTCACATATGAACTGCAAATGTGTAATGTGAGCATAAATTGAGTTGGGTTATGCCTACAACTGTGTAGTTGGACCACAAAAGGATTCTCACTCTTTTTTTTTTTTTTTTTTTGAGCTGCTAGGAAAAGAAAAAAAATCTAAATGCTGAGAGGCCTTTTTATGTTGTCAGTAGCTACTGCTCTGCTGCGCTCTTCTTCAATGTAGCTTTCATCTGTTTGAATTCTAGCTTAACTTATATTTTCATACATTATGCCGTAAAGAATAAGCCTGTCTTGGAGTTTTAGGAAGATTTCGACACAATGTACTGCAATGTTTACCAAAAAAAAAAAAAAAAAAAGAAAGTAGCTGTTTAGGTCGAAGGCCTTTGCTGGCCATAGTTAGTGGGTGTTATTGATTCCACAACGCATTGACCAGGCAGCACTGCACTTAGATGTTGCACTGAGAAAAAATAAATAAATAAAAAACTTAGTTGACGTCATTTAACGTTTATGGCGCCATACGTTGTGATTTTACTGATCGTTATTAAACGTTTTTGGCGGTCAAAGAGTTAAGAGCTCATATTGTATGTGTCACATTTTCATATTGTCTTATTTATTGTTATGTTTTATGAAACTATTACATACAGCATTAATTTGTACTTTAAAGAAAACTTATTCAATATATCCAAATGAAAGTCATAAAGTTCAGAAATAAATTCAGTTACAAACTCCAATTTAGACATAACAGAGACAAAATGGGGGAAAATTATTTCAGTTAGTCGAAAGTTCTGCAAGTCATCTGTCCATTACCAGTATTTGGGTTTGTTCTAAACCTGCTGCATTTTGCTGGGCAGCCACTTTAAAAGAACTTTGTAGAGCTCTTTGCTTTTCTTCTTTGACTTCTTGACATTCTTGACGGCTTTTCTGAGCAGACTGAAGTTCAGTGCAAAAGATGGGGACGAATGATTGGCATTATTTCTCTTAGCTGAGTGTAGATTAAGAACCTCCAAGAAGCGTCTTTCTTGCTGTCTGAAGTCGTACTCCACGCTGAAGAGACACACATGTTGAACAAGATACATAGTAAATAAATACAATGGACACAATCCAGTAAAAAAAAAAAAAAAAAATTGCATTTGCAACACTTTCCCCCCATATTTTTTAAAACAGTCATTATGACGTGACATCACATAATAATAGTTTTAACCAATGTGACTAATATTATTTGTTTATTTTTTGTATTTATTAATTTTTTTTATTGCAAACTCACCCTTTAAGCAACTTCAACATCTTCATTTTGAAGACAGCAGATCAAGAGAAATAGACAGCCTTTTCATCTTCATCATCATGAAGGTGTCTCAGACTTTGCTTTGTAAAGCACCCGGCATTTTTTTTTTTTTTTTTTTTTAAGAGATCAGAAGAATTTTTGACTTCCAAGCCTTTCTTAACTTCCTTTCCAAAAACAGAATAGCTGGCTCAGGGGATTACAATTTATCATCCTATTGCCTCCACCTGATGCAATTTTACATCGTGAGGGTGAAATTAATCTAATCTGTAATTTACTGTAATCTAATCTAACATGTATTTTATATTGGTCATATGTGATATTTTCAAAAAGTACCCCATTTAGCAAGTCAGCTAAAATGCAAAACATCACCAACCTGTAAACAATACAAGCAGTCTTTTGGCAGGTCGAACAGTTTTTGAGGTCCTGTCCTGTTTTGCAGCATTGATAACTGTGAAAGGGGGGGAAGAAGATTTTGGGACAATTTTATCTGGTAAGAAGTGCTAACAAAGAATGCTCAAACACGCATTATGCCGGACATAAAACCAACTCTCGTCTAAAACATGACCTTAGACAGTCACAACATATTACTACTCCATGTTGGACGAGAATGATTGACAGAGACACATTGCTGGAAGCTCATTTTAAGCTTTGTTATGACCTAGCTAAATAATTAAGAAACATGACCAAATGAATTTCGAAGGAGACTGTATGAAAATGTTTCTGAAATTGCTTTTTGCTCTACTGTACTTAGGTCCAAACACAGGAAAAAAAATTTTCATGCCATTTTTTAAATGACATGATTCTGTTTCTTCCTATAAGAAAATATTGTTTTTATAGGATTTCACAGCCGCTAGGATACTGTTAGCATATCTGTTGCACAGATTTGAGGTTCCGGGTTTATGCATGTAAATAAATCACTAAGATAGAATAGTTACATGGTTTGAAAACTAAAAAAAAAGAACAAAATTTAACTTACAATGACTTGCTTACAAGGTTAAGAGAAGTACAAGCACTCATCTATGCTAGCTAGCTATGCTAGTCTATGCTAGCTTTCTGGTTGCAGACATTGATTGTACTGACAGACCTCTCGCTACACCGTCTTTATTATGAGTGCGCAAACAAGTGGCCATGTAGACGTACACGAGTCCAATCCGAATCAGCCTTTCTTACTACAGTCTTTCTACAGCTAATCAATGGAATTTTGATTATATGGAGGGTATGCTGTGGAGAGAAAAAAAACACATCTGGCTGCAAGTTTGGAATTAGCGTGAACAATTTTAAAATGTAACTCGCGTATTCTTATCCACGTCGATTATGTTGATCATTTCAGTTGAATTTGGCCATCACATACACAGCTCACAAACATTTCTTCAACTGGAGGAAGATATTGTCGGGCATTTGAATGAAGAAGAGCTTCTTCAGAATTCAGGCCAAGTGGAAATGATGACTCATTTGACAAGAGCAGCACTGTAGGACATTCTCAAAATATTTGTTAGACTCAAAGTGTACCTGGCAGATTTGAATCTGCATATTATATTAGACGTTAATATTGTGATAAATTCCCATGAATTATTTATCAGAAATAAACCATGCCACCATGACGCACACGCGCATACTCTTACCCAGCGGCAGGAGCGTGGCTCGCCTCCAGGTCATGGATGATGTTCAGCAGAGTAGTGATTCTGTCCTTGTTGGCTGCCAAACTGGCCTCCACACTCTCAAGCCTGCGTCGTACGGTTGCTGATTTACAGCACTGAGGGGAAGATGGCAGAAGCGGCGCTGCTTCAGTAGGGTGGGAATGGGACAGGATGAGGTCCGCCGCTCGCTGCCCGGGGGCGAGTTTGGAATCCCGGCTGACGATTGCCTCAGCCTCGGCGGACCCGAGGCGTCGGAGGGATGCGGAATTGCAATGCGTACAAAGTTCTCCCTCGCTGCAGCGTAGTGCTGGCGCAATTAAAGACGACGCTGGGCCTTTGAGAGATTGTCGAACGGGTGATTTGTTTGACTTGAGATGATAACGTACATTTCTGTTTGCCGGCGTTGAGATAATGGGCTCATATTTTCCTTTCGCTGTGACAGAGGCCGTTGGATGCGTCTGTTTATCTGCATTTGATTCAGTCTTACTGTTTGCGTGCATGGGTGATTTGCCTAAGGCAAACTCTTCTGTATTTGAATCCATCTGCTGGGCTGTTATTCCTTTTAGGCATGTAGCGCGTTGTCCCTCGTGTTCGATTACTGTGCTTCCTTGATAATGTTCACCCGTTTGTTGTTTTGCGTTCATGCAACCCCGCAGACAAGAACTATTTTGAGGGGTTGTGCCCTGTGAGAGAGCTGAATGGCGCTTGGACTCATTCCACAGTAAATCATTGATTAGCTTTAGCTTTGCATCTGCATACAATTCACTATCAAGCTTTCTCGAATTGTTAGTTCTGTTTGGAATGGTTTGTATCACATCTGATACGTAACCGCAGTCGGACACTTTTTGCCCAAGCACTGAAGTCGAAGCTGTTTTCGATACGTTTGGAACAGCGGGTTCATGAGTAGGCTCACATGTGATGTCAGTTGTTTGTGCTTGACAAAGCTTGTTAGTACTGGGGAATGTATTATGATTAATTGATTTGTTGTGTTCGTGTGACACGTTGCTTGTTTTAAGCAAGGAATTGTACGACACGCTAGCGTTCTTTTGGTTTTCTTTTAAAGTAGATGAAGGGTGAATATTTGAAGAGCTCCTCAGGGCTGCGTTTCTGTACAAAGCATAATTAGTAGTTGTGGAGATGGGAGCTGACATCCCCAATTTAGAATCAAGGGTTGCACACGATGCATTTAGAGAGGCTGTCTTTCCACAATGTGTTAATTCAGAATCTGAGGACGCCGGCTGTTTTTTTGCACCCAGAGATTTGGAATTATGTTTGTCACTTGTGTTGGTATTTCCTTTTAAGTTAGCATAACGTTTGACAGGGCTACTTACGACGACACTGCTGAATGTGCTTGTTTTTCCTTGCCGCGTCCGAGCTACATCAACCGACGTACGAGTCGGATTTAACGGTGTGGGATGTGTTCCGGATTTCAGGTGATCTTGCCAGGCATCTTTTGCTTTTATTTGTTGTGTCGAATTCTGCGGTATGGTTCCATGGTGCGGAAACACCGTGCTGGTTAGCGTACTTTTTGTGGACATGAGTGCATTTTTGAACGTTTGGACGGTCACAGGGATGATGCCGGATGTGTTTCCTTTGGATGTTGTGTACAAATGAGATGGAGAGTTTTCTTGTGTGGCATGCACTGATACGCACACCTTTTGCAGGGATTTATGTTGGGATTTCGAATGGGTCTCTGTGTGTGGATTGTTTGATTTGGTAGCTGTGGCCATAAGAGGAGTCGATGGGAGACTTCCCGTTTGGGGGGTTTTATTGTCAAGGGGCATGTTTGCGAAAGTGTCTAAACTATCACCATTTTTTGTCTCAATGGTGGCTTTAGTGGTAGTGATTGCATTAGTGCAGATGGTCTGAGATTGGGTTGAGGCGGCAGCATGTCCATGTGTGAAAAACTGTCCTTTAATTGAATGGACTGGACATGCAGGGTGTCGTGTTATTCCACGTCTTGCTGCTTCTTGAAGATGTGATCCTTGTTGAGGGCTTGTCTCTTTTTCTCTGTTAAGGGAATTCTCAGGCAGTTGATGGTTGCTTGGTTGGATATCGGTCTCATTATGGGGCAACTGAAGATGTTTGCTGGAGTAGAGCGAGTCATGGGCTGAATTAAATAGTGTCTCTGTTTGGCAAGCAGGAGCAGTAAGATTTTTCTTCCCTAAAATCTCCACTCCCGCTGATTGTGTGCCTCCACACTGATTGCATATTTTTCGTGATCCAAGCAGCAACAGATTCTGTGACTCGGCGTAATGTGTGTGCAGTCTTTTTTGGTGTCCTCTGTGAGTTGGGGTCGTTTCACCATTATCAATGCTAATGCCACCCATTGCCTCTGAGTCAACCACACTACCGTTAGCATAGCGGACAGTAGGTTTTATTCGTGGGCCCACTTTGGTTACAGTTCTTCCAAAACATGGGGTTGTCTTGATTACTCTAGGAGTGCTGTAACTGTGATCCTGACTGCACACAACATCCCCTAAAGTCTCACCTACAAGCTCTTGAAAAGTCACTTCCTTTTTACTCTTCAAGTCGCCACTCTTTGCCCCGTTTTGCTTATCACTGTTTGTTAGCAGCAGTATCTCTTTGTACTCTTTGGTAATGTAGCTGTTGGTCATGTGGGCACTACGATCTGATCGCGTGTGGAGTTTATACACGAGCTGTGCGCACTGCTCGGAAGGTGCTCTCGCGATCCCTGGGGATGTTTGCACGCCAACGCTGCTGCTCTGAAGACCCCACGTTTGCAGCTGCGCTCCTCCGGTTGCGTCGCCTCCAGTTGTCCTCCAGCTACGCGCTCCAACCAGGGCTGGGACGCCCAAAACTGGTACGGGCGTGGTCAGGTCAGCCGCTCGTCTCCCCATCCTCAGGCTGATTGCTTCCAACGTTTCGCAATTCAAAGGGATCGTTTCCGGGCCGCCTAATACATCTGGAAGTACAAGAGGAAGACACTTACAGTTCTGAAGACGTGACTGTGAAGGATTGCACAATGCGAGAGAACTATTATGAACAAAGTCATCCAAGGCAGTGAAACTTTTGTGTAGAGTTGTACAAATGAACTGAACATTTGACAATGAATTTGATTCGCTTTGACTTTTGGGAATAAATGGCCTTTTAGCAACACACAAACACAAAAGACAAAGCTCTAAAGCGTGCTCACGGCCAGTTGAAAAACTTCACAAAATATGACTAAGATTCTGCAATCCTTCACTGGTAAATGGACTGCTTTTTATATAACACTTTTTCTACACCATATGGTGTCCAAAGCACTTTACAATGCCTCACATTCACACACCAGTGGTCAGCTTCTGCCATGCCAGGTCCACTGAGAGCAAATCAGGATCCAGTGTCTTGCTCAAAGACACTTCAAAAAGGTCACTAGGGGTGAGGATTGAGCCTACAACCTCATGGATGGTAGACGACCAATCTACCATACTTAAGGTGACCAGATGTCCCGGTTTAAAGGGGGAGTTTTGACCCTTGTGCCGGTGGATTTCCGTTTTGTTCCACTTTTATGCAGGCCCCTCCATGGCTTCCTGTTTTGTTTGTGTCCAGTAAGCACGCCGTTTGGGCCATGTGTACGTCAATCACACGGTTGTCATAGCAATTCATACAATAAACCAATTCAATTCCTTCCTAATTAAGTTCATATTTATGTTTGCGTTGTCGTTCTCATCCACATCTAATCACTAGCAGGAATGTTGTTTTCATCCGGAACGGAACTAGAACTACTTCCTGCTTCCGGGTCTAAGAATCATGGGGAAAGTAGTCCTACTAGCTTAATGCTGCGGCTGCCGGTCAGACCCAACACAAAACTGAGTTTTTCCTCAAGTTACAATGTGGAAAATGGCATAGCCGCATCCTATAGCTACCGAGACTGAGAAAAACCCCCAAAAAACTGTTGGATAATGGTGAGTGCATTGATTTATTGACAATGATAGCATTCACCAACATTTAACAGATTTCTGCATATTTCCTACCCCTTCGATGGAAAGCTGCATCAATTTGCACCTTTTGCGCTTGTCAGCAGCAAAAAAATACTGATTCTGACCGACTGATAATCAAGTGCAATTTTTGTATATTATAGAATTATTATCCCTATGAGGTAAAAAAAAAAAAAAAATCAGAAATCATAAACAACATGTTAATCTAATGAAACTGCTTACAGAATAAACTAGCTTAATGCTATATTAGCATTTCAGACTAATGCGCAGATCTCGATTTTGTGTCTGACACCAAACGGAATAATTTATTGGCAAAATTACTACTGGCACTCACGTAGCCCTTATGGAGAACTCAACACTTCATGGTTGGCGGCTTGCATGCAACATCCAGTTAATCTTGGAAAGGGGCCCACAGTGATGCCAACAGTTTAAACTCAGTGAGAATTTAATAGGAAGTAACATTTCACAGATATTCAGCAGTTTTTTGTCTGCAGTGCATGACGTCTGGGGAACACTTTGAAAAAAAAAATCTGTTGAGTTAAATTTTTATACTGATTAAAACTAAAGTTGATATGCTGATTCCAAAATTGCTGTCTTTTTTTTCTAGCATGTGATGTTTTTTTTCTCTCCACAGCTTACCCACTAGATAAGAAATAATCCAGTGCTGATTATACAATTGGACTCATCTGCAGTAATGTGGCAATTCTTTTTGTGCAGTTACATTTGAGAGGGGTGTGCATCTCCCATTATGTCAATATTATCAATATCTTGAAGCAGAAAACTTAGTAGTTATTAAGAGCTACATTAGTAGCCATATCATTTTTTTGTAAAAAAAAACAACAAAAAAGTGTTCAATAAACATTGCAGTCATGCCTGTTTCTTTCATATTTCATTTTTTCATTTTTTTTTAAATAGAATAAGAACATATCTGTCAAGCATAATGTTTACCTTTAAAAAAAACTGTGATACAGTACAAAAAAAATGAGGAAAAACTGAGATCATATTTTGATTCTGTACCAAAAATGAGTGAAAAACAGCTGTCAGACCTCAACAAAAATTGCGTTCCCCAATGCCATCATATCCGATATGTTATTTTAATGGTGTCGCTAGAAAAGGGATTCTCAAACATGGTTCACAAAATAATTTTCAATAAGTCCATAACTACATATGGGACTGATGTACTAATAAAAACAAAACCGATTAAACCAATTAGCTTTGGGCCAATTCAAAGCTCTGATATGATTATGACCAATAATTAAAATCTGTCATCCCTTCATCAGTCAATATACTTGACTATCACTTGGCTTGAATCATTTCAAGCTAATGACGATGGATAAACATTTAAATATGACAAAAAGTGATAAACCCCATGCAACAGCTACCGATTAAGTTGAGACAATCTGAATATTTAGACTAAAACGTTAAAATAATATATAATTCCTGGCATGTACACATGCTAGTTTCCAAAACATCTGTGAACTGCAGCTGTCCAGACAACCCAAGTACTGGTACAGCCTTCAAGATGACAACCTTTCACAACTGTTTACATACAAACGTGGATTTGTCTGTGAAATATAACGTGTAAACAGAACGTTGCCTTGCATGAGTCGATACACGTGTCATAACTTTAACATAAATACATTCTGACAAGGCTCCTCTCACCCTCACCCTCCTCTTCATCCTCATCACTGACTGCCATCCAGACATGTCAAAACTGCAGGAAGAACATGTAGTCAGTTATCCCTGTAGGGACTATTAATTTGGGTGGCCGTTACTTGAACTCACTGATGTGACATGTATGTGTTGTTGTCATTAAATAACTAAAGAAAAGTTATCGAACTGTAAACCAGAGTCAAGAACCAAGTTCATGCAATACAGAATCACTTTATAAAGCTTAGCGAATTCGGCTTTACTATCATACCTGATTGACGTCCATCTATGAAGAACTAAGTTTACACTTTCACTTCGGTGTCCTCCAGAGTCCCCGAGGTGTGGAGCAGCTTAAAGCTTAAAACAATTCCAACTCAAAGGAGTTTTGGCTACAGTCCACATCGACAACGTGAACCCTGTTTTCAAACATTCCAGTTCTTCCCTGACTTGATGGTGGCACAACGCTATGCTCGCGTCATAATCTCGATCCCTCCTGTTCTCCAGTGGCTTAATTGTGTCTTCCCTCTCTTTCACTCCCTCGCTATTATTTCCATCACAGTCCTCTCACCTCTCAGCATCCTGATCTACAGCTGGGTGGAGATTAAGAGGGAGAGAGAGAGAGAAAAAGAGAAAGGAGCGAGAGAGAGAGAGAAGGGGGAGGGAAGTGACTTGCATCAGTGGGGTAGGGACCGTGTCTAAATTGCCATGTGTAAAAGATGCAAAATGTCTTCACAACAAACAAATATAAACAAGCACATAGATTTGAAAAGAGCCCACTTATAAAAGTAAATATGGGGGGTTAAATCCCTCATTTTTGTCCCTCAACTGATGTAGCCCACACGTCAGCTCTGCACCCGCCTAATTAGCTAGCCGTTGCTAGCACGTTACTTCTCCTGTCACCAAAATGATTAAACCAGATTTTATAAGACACCTTTGAGTGTTGTCTTCATTAGAGCTCCCTCATATTATATTACTACCAATGTGGGGGCACAATGAAGCTTCCTTTGTTCGTAGAAGATTGTTCCTTAGCCCCAAGGTGAACACATACAGTAATAATGTAACACTGAAAATGTTTAGCCAGGCATATTTTCTCGGATACAACTGTGTGCTGTAAATGTTGTACTGTCTGTAATTGTTTATGTGGTTCACAATTAATCATCCTAATAGCTTGTTCTCTCTGAGAGAAGTAAGGCTATATGTTCAGCTTTTGTTTTTATGTTTATGTTCTTTCTGATATATTACACCAGGATTTAATGATTGACATACAAGTTGAACTGTAAAGTAATCTCCTACAAAAGAGCTAACTTTCATTTAAACATAATTGTATGTATATATATATATATATATATATATATATATATATATATATATATATATATATATATATATATATATATATATATATATATATATATATATATATATATATATATATATATATATATATTAGGGGTGTTAAAAAAATCAATTCGGCAATATATCGCGATACTACAGCCCGCAATTCTTGAATCGATTCAAAAGGCGGCTGAATCGATTTTTTTTTTTATGGAAAAATATTCAGCAAAACGTCTTAGTTAGGGTTAGTGTTCACACCTTAATCATGGAAAATGTTATATTAATGGAACATGAAGCCTTAATAGTTTATTTCAATGCTGTTCAAACATGAAAAACATTAAATGCAGTGGCTCACAGTTATAAGACTGAAGTTTCAGATAAATAATACATTTTCATACAAATCTTACAGTGTACGGGTACAAGTTTACTGATTAGTATTTTCTAAATTTGAGTAAAAAAAAAAAAAGTGCAACAATCGACTCATAAAGGCGTATCGGGATTAATCGGTATCGAATCATGACCTATGAATTGTGATACGAATCGAATCATCAGGTACTAGGCAATTCACACCCCTAATATATATATATATATATATATATATATATATATATATATATATATATATATATATACTGTATATGGCAATTAGTCAACTACCAATAGTAATATACTTAACACCAGTAGATGTCAGCATTGTAGGAGAAATGGACTAGGAGGATTACATTTGGGGTAAACAATGCATTAAAATGAATGGTGAGAATGTTCTCCAGTCTACATACAGATGGCGCCCACAACACACACATATACAGTGGTTGACGCCCCCTCACAGACAGTAATTAACATGAAACCTCATTGTTGAAATGGAGAAGCAGATTAGCCTCCCATGTGACCACATGCGTCCTTGAATACCCACCAGCTTGTACTAATATACACACACACTGATACTATATTTTAACGACACACTTTTGCAATTGATTCTTTTTCAATGAGTGGCGTATTGTTAGAAGGGTTTGGACATAATTGCATTGACTATATTTTAAACATTTTGCTATGAAAATAAACATCTAGCTTTTTCTAATAGCTACTAAGTCATCTTTGTGGCTTTATGTTACCAAGGAACTATATTATAAACACTATTCTGGGGGCAAGAGGTATGTCAATTATATGATTATGTAGCTGTTTTTGTTGTCAGTGCCATTTGTTGGATCTGATGGGCTACCACGCCATTTGCCATTGTGGCAAAATCCCAGCAATCAATTAATCACGGCAAAAAACAAAAAGTGGCAAACATCAAGAATCATAACAGCTAACTTTCAACTATTGGTATCGTTTTGATGGTTTACTCCGGTGGCACTGAATTAAATGTTCAAACTGAATGCAGAAAATTGAATTTCAAATCACTACTGGCCAAAAAAAATGAAACTGCATTCTCCCTTCTTCACATACACAGTGTGGCATAATTGTCAGCTTTTAGGTGTGGTTGTGAAGCAGGGGGAGGAGCCAGAGGTGAAGTAAAAAGGTAATTTAATTAACCAAACAAAAAACAAACTCCAAAAGGTAAGCAATGCAAGACAGGGGAACAACAAGGCAGAAAACCAGCAGCATGACAGTGAGAAAACAACAAGAATCCAAACAGACAGAGGGGAGACAAGAGACTAAATACACACACACACACCAATTGACCAACGAGACACAGCTGGGCAAGGCACAAGTGGCAGAGGGTGCTGATTGGTCGGCACATTAGGAAGGGCGGGCCAAAACACAGGTGGACATAATGCTTGACATGACGAGGGAGTCACACAAGGACAACAAACTGGACAGAAAACCGAATCAAAATTCAAAGTCAAAACAAAGTTTGAGATATTTAAGAAAAACTTTATTTGTGACTTATTAACAAAACACATTACCAGGTTGATGAACTCATTAGAACCACTATTATCACCTTAACAATAAGCAGGTGTACAAAATAAGTTTATGAACAGATCTGCACTGTCACAGTCGACTAGCATGTGCCAACCACTGTCACACCCAGTGACTGACAAATATTCACTATACACGAGCAGAGAATACATCAACTTTTTTTTTGTTTTTGCATTTTATCTATTTTAGTTTTTTTTTTTTTTTTTTGGTCCACTTTTTTCAACCTTTTTGTCTTCATTAAGCAAGGAATAGTTATGGAGGGTGTGTACATGAGTTCACAACAGTGTTTGATCATTTCAAAGGTTAACACAAGTTTAAGGGTCAAATTTCTTACCAATGAAAACCATATGCAAAAAATAAATAAAAATTCATAGCATAACACAATAGCATCATGAATACTGTATATAGACGATCCAATGCTATTTTTACAGGATAAAAAAAAAAAAAAAGTGATACTTTTAGGTTTTGCCACAATTTGCAGTACTGTTTGTAATTGTGTTGTGTGCATTGATGTGTATTCAGCTTTGTGGTTTGCAATACACATTTCCCAGTGGGAAAAAAAAAGGTATAGTTATATATAGTTTTTTTTTAATATCTTTCCTTTGTTTATAACATGCAAACACTTGGTGATCTGACAGCACAGAAGTACACCTGACGGACGGGGGGGTGTCAAGGAAACGTGAGCATGGTTGGTTTTGAGCATGATGGCATCGCCTACAGCTCTGACTGGATATCGGAAGGTTCCAGAAAAGTAACGCTAGCAGAGATGAAACACTTCCAATTTGCATTGCCTTCAGCTCAAACTCCACATTTTTTCTCCCCATGCTAGAATCCTCACGTAAGGGCAAAATAAAGTTAATCTTTTTTTTTATACATGTTTTATACACTAGCAAAACAGCTAATAATAATAATACAAAAAAAAAACAACTACTGCTTATTTGCAGTAATCGAGCAAAATGTAAAACTCTTGTAAATATCTTCCAACTCGAAACTTCTCCGATGTTCTAGTAACACGTTGCAATGGATTCGACGCAAGCATTCGACACAACTTCCTCCGATGACGTACTTGGGGGGTGGGGGGGGGGAATATGTGAATGTTTGACATTAGGTAGCACAGTGTCCTCTGTTTATGAATATGCAACAACATGACACGACTGCACAGTCCATTTAAGGGGGGGATGACTTTACAGATGTTTATGCCGACTGGGGTGGACGGGCGGAAGGGGGAGGGGAAACAAGGAGCGGGCAAGCACGTCCTACAAGCACTGAAGCAGTCGAAGCAGATGGTGATGAGCTTGAAGAACATCTACTTAACATTCAAAGACAGAAGAAGAGGGATCCGGCTTGAACTTTATCACTTTTCGAAGATACTCTCACCATTAAGAATGCCATTTGACCCTCACACTTCAAGAATAGGGCGCATATTTTCTATTTTTTTATTATTTTTTTTACGGTTTGTATATGCAGCACTGAGAAGAAAAACAGTTTATGCCGGGGAGTCGGTGTTTATAATAATAATAATGTGCGTTTCAGACGTCAACTGGATTAAGGTTGTGCTGTATTCTATGAAAAAGAGGCAAAGGTCAGGTGGGCGGCCTGCATCTAATTATGCTGCACTTATGTTACACTGCGTCACGAGAGTACAAGAGGCAACAACAAAATAGTTCAGCCAACACGAAAGCTGGTGCAAATGATATCGAGTCACATGATTAATCGCACTCACCAAAATGAAAGTATGCGATTTTTAATGTACATTATACCGTATTTCAAAATGACGGATGGTCATTTTGAATGTTTTCAACCCATTTCAGCAAACTGGTAAAGTTCACATTCAGTTCAACCAATATTTAGTTTTTCCAAATTCATCTTAATTTAAAAGTGTTATTTTAATGGCTGTACATTTACCCATATTATCAAATTGTGTGACTTAAAAAGCCAATGGAACAAATCCCAAGTTAACTTTGATAGTATGAACATGAATTATTATACAATGGTTTCGGCCAGGGGTGTCAAAAATATTATTATTATTATTATTATTATTATTATTATTATTATTATTTTAAATCATAGACCAACAAACGTGTTAAATACGACACAAATTCAATTACTGGTCACACAAATAGATATGACAAGGATTAGCGTCCTTATAACGTCATTAACTGTGGCACGCAATGCATTCTGGGAACAATATATATGCAAACAGGTAGTTTTAACACGTCCAGGACTCCATTCCACTTGCATTTGTATTATTTTTTGGATCAATATGATTACAGTTGAGCTCCGTAATTTAGGGCTGGCACACAAATAGCGAAAATCTGCGTATAATCGTTTTTAAGTTATATACCGTTATTTTACCGATGCGGCCCACTTGGTAATATATTTTCCTCCATGCAGCCCCTGAGCTAACATGAGTTTGACACCCCTGCTTTAGGCCAAAGGTCATTGGAGTTGAGATTCATTCATGGTGGATTGAGGGGGAAAAAATAACCGTAAAAAACGTATATTACGGTTTGTTTTGCTATAGCCAATGTCACAAATGGAAATTGACTCATCGAATGAATGTGAATTTAATAATAATAATAATTTAATAATAAATCTTAAATTTATCCTTTGTTGTTTGAAGTTAATATTGTAATGGTAAAACATAATGTCACTTAATAAATATACAATAGTACAATTCGTAGAAAGTTGTGACGTTAACCCGGGACAAACCTGATGGAGTTGGTGCATACCAGTGTCAGCCTTAACGTTAGCAATGTGATGCACGTATTTCTTTGTTGATGTCCTGCTTGCCTCAGCCACCTTATCCTCCTATGACAATAATCGCACTGTCTGCATCTCAATTATTTCTTTTTCATGTTTTCATGACTTTCTTTTTTGTATAGAAAAGTTCACATTTGCTGAATCTCTACGATACCTACTTATTGTAATCCCGAAGGGGGGGAAAAAAAAGGTCACATTTTTCAGTTTGGCTTTCACTTTGTACCTATCTAGATGAGACGGTATGAAGAAGGTGAGGTACGTTATTTCTGAGGTGCCAGCACAGGCATCCTTTGCTGATCATAGTTGGATACAAATCACTTTTTTTTTTTTTAAATGGCATTTTGGTTTTCATTATACAAACTTGTGGGGTGATGAAATTCACAAGCTAAAACCAATCCCATAAAATGCCTTTCGAAAGTACGTTTGAACAGAATTAACTACTGCGGGTCAAAGTTGAAGGCCAAATGAGCCATCGGATGAGAGGAGCATTTGTTGAGCAGGTTTGCTTTGTGCAGAGAGCCCCACTCGGCCTATTAAGCGATTGGCAACTGTACAATGTAAATATAGTATGCGCTGTAATGCATATGCTGCACTCATTCATATTGAGTTGGCCTTTTTTTTTTTTTTTCTGGCCCTGTAATCAGGATGGCATCTTAATAGCTTTAATTCACCCCCTCTTTAATCATCTCCATCATCCTTTCCTTTATCCTTCTTTTCTTTCTTATCTTTCTTCTTCTTTTTCTTCTTCTTGGCGTCCTCCTTCTTGCCGAAGCTTATGAAGTCCCCTTTATCGTCGACAGGGCCGGGGTCATGGCGGATGGAAATGATGGCCGGCGATCCGGGGATGATGAAGGCTTCGGGAGGAATCTCGCCAGGCTTCAGGCCCTGCGGCGGGCAGTAGCTTTGTCCGGCGCCGTAGCGGAAGTGCCAGCTGTTGCTGTTGACGCCGGCGCCGACCGGAGGGGAGAGCTCGCCGCCGCCCTCTCCATCTATACAAGTACAAATGTAAGATTTTAATGCAGTTGTATTTGCAATATCATATTCATTGCATGCTACGATCTAGTGATTTTATTAAAATAAATAAATAAATAAATAAAGATTTGCTTCAAAATCATTTGGATGGTTTGCTGGAATCTCTTTTATTGAAATGGCGACCTTTTAACCCTACCTGGTGTTTAATAGTTATAGCATGGGACAGTGTTAGTGTTATTTTTCTCGATAGCCTTTGATCCATCCATCCATCCATCCATCCATCCATCTTCCATCTAGCATCCATCCTTCCATCTAGCATCCATCCATCATGCATGCGTCCATCGATCCATCCATCCATCCATCCATCTTGCATCCATCCTACCATCTTGCATCCAACTATCCAGTTTCCACCCATTCATTTTTCATCCATCTATCATCCATCCATCCACTTTGCATCCATCCTTCCATCTAGCATCCATCCATCCATGAATGCATCCATCCATCATGCATGCATCCATCCATCCATCCATCCATCATGCATCCATCCATCCATCCATCCATCATGCATCCATCCATCCATCCATCCATCCATCCATCCATCCTCCATTCATCCATCATGCATCCATCCATCCATCCATCCATCCATCCATCCATCTTGCATCCATCCACTATTGTAATAATCGAGTAATTGTTTGGAACCATTTTTAATTTAAAATTGCCCAAATCCTTTGATTTTCATCATATCAACAGTAATTGTTCCCTGATTTCTGTAGTCCTCCATGAACGAAGAGTGATTATCTTCTGTGTTTAATCAAAATATGACATTTGCAAACACCTGTTATTACTTATTACCTTTTTTTTTAATCACTATACAAATAACAAAATAAACACCAATCACCGGTTAATAAACAGTATTCGGGGGAAAAATGCTTTTGTAATATATTTTAATGCGAAATTCAAATGAATCTGATTAGTCGATTAATCGATTGAATAACCCAAATATTCGCTAGTAACAGCACTACATCCATCCCTGCATAAAAACAAGACCACCATTTTTGCTTGGAAGTGTGTTCAAATGACTGGGATGATCAGATGGAGCTATAACAGACACGCACATCCAAAATAGAAAGGATCATACACAACGAATAAGATAGCGAGGTCAAAAGGTCACAAAAGCACAACTGAAAAAGGAAAGGGAATGTTTGATGAGATCCAGTGAGATGTAGACGGCGAGAAGCAAAGCGGTAAGGAAGATGGGGGCGGGGGGCGGCATTGCGGTGCTCTCAGGCCCACACCAGTTCTCTCTCTGCTCTGACCTACTTTCCGGCAGGATTTTATTTAGATCAAACAGGCCCTTGCCAAAAGATTCTTTTTGATTTTTCTTTGTAGGCTATTTATGACATTACTGGAATGCTGAAATGGTTTCAACTACTCTCCCTCTGGGAAGTATGCTGTTACACATGGTCTGGTACAAATCTCGGTCCACATTTTTAACGAGTTCATCAAGTCAATTACGTGCATGCACTCGTCCCAACGGCTAACAGGGGACAACTTGGCATTGTTGACCAGTCAAAACGTTGTTGCAAAAAGCACCCTAACAATAGTAGACACCAATTTGTACCCACTCACTATTCACGTAAACATGTTTTGCTGATATTTATGATGAAATAGGAAGTGTCAGTTATAAAAACTTTAAGACAGGAATATGTGAACAAAAAATTGAATTGAATTTTACACAAGTAAGTAAGATATTGAGTACAATACCGGAATAATTCAAAATCTGAAAATAAAAGTTATGAAAATTGAAAAGAAAGAAAAACACAGCATGAGCATTTGGTTTTATTGTTCACAATGTGCGAAAAAGAAGATCAAGTAAGTTAATTACGCCATGTAAACGATCTTGTTAATGATACATCAGTGTCAGATTAGATGATTTTATCTCACCATTAGTCGAGTAAGTCCCGTAATACTGTAATGCTGCTCTGTTTTTGAGGATTATGACATTTGACGGTATGCCTTTAATCCAGCTATTAATCCACGGAGGAGGCACTAAAACATTGTAGGTCTTGTTCAACTGATATTCAAAGGCCAAAGGAGAATTTCCTCTGCCCTTGAAAAGAAATGTTTAAAAAACAAAAAACAAAAACTGCTGTTTTCTAATTGTGGGAATGCTGAAGCATTCTTTTTGCCATGTAACAACTCCCACAAAATACTTCAGATTTACACTGCTCAAATTTCAACTTGCCTCAAAACTTCACGCCTCCCGGGGTATATATATATTTTCTGATTCCACATTACTTAGAGTATTCGCACAATTTAACGTTAAATATCAACTTTTCCCCATTCATTTTCAATTGGATAGACATTGAACTATTTCTAAGTGTCACTTTCCACGCCCGCTTCCATTGTTTGAAACTGCTCATTGGCACAGTTGATAAAGTGCATTGTCCAGTAACCAGGAGGTTACAATTTAATAATTTATCTCTCGATTTACTTCATAAGCATTCCACATGCATTCAAATCTTAGCATTCAGGTATTAGCGTTTAGCTTTCAGCATTCCCACGCAATTTATGCAGAAATTGCACTTAGTCTAGAATGTATGCTTTTTATATGGCAGTGTAATATTTTAACACTACACACTAGTGTAATGTAAAATCAACACTGACCTTAGTTGACTAGCGTTAAATTTCAACTGCCGTCAGAGTTGTTTTAATGCCATTTCAGTATAAAAAAAATGAACACATTAAATATTGTTACTTTAACTATAATTAGTGTGGACCAATATAGACACTTTTGAAGTGTTAATTCAACTCTATAGGCATTAATACTGCTGATTTTGGCAAATGAATAATTTAATCTCCCCTTGAAGAGATGTTTAAGGTCTAATATTTTCTAATTATAGCATGACTTTTCATATAACGGTGCAATATTTTAAAACTACAGACTAGAGTATTGTCAAATCAACACCAACCAGGATTGACTACCATCAGAGTTCTTTTAACTCCATCTCCGTGTTAAAAACGTTATACTTTATATTTAGTGTGCTGACTTTGCTGCGTCGTAACACGAGCAACCACCCCAACACTGTAATTCTTCAGTTCCTGCAGCTCTTTCAGCAATTTTCCTCTGACGCGTCTGCTGCAGCAATTTATATTCTAACGCTTGACCAACGGAGGCAAAATGTCAAGTGGCTGAGTTTAATCAAGTGAATGTTGTCCAAGTGACTTGAGACGTCACTGTGCTTCCCAGTGGTGGCCGGAACAAATCTTGTCAGGATCCAGGCACAGGTGCGAATAAGAGATCTTGCCGTGCGTGTGCGCGGCCTGTGTAAAGCGAGTGTTTGTCATCCTGCCACTGCCTATATTTCACAGAAAATCAGGAATGGATTAAGAAGATGCTGCAGCTATGAGTCCGTGAGGTGGTTGCCATGACACCTGATGTTGATGAGCGGTAGATTTGTAACCTGATGTCCTACATTTGAAATGAGCCGTTAGGTTTCTCCCCCAATCCATCACGCATTCCTTTCCAAATCGAACAGCATCGATTGTGTTACTAATATAAGGTGTCACGCCAGATGTATATTCTGCATTTTCTTCTCCTGCCCTTGTCACCGCTCCATCCTCCTCATTTTAGGGCTCTAATTCTTCCATTCAGAGGTATGGCTGGTTGCCATGGGAACAGCCTTCACCCACTCCCCGCTGATGGAGGGTGCGGCTGCTGCATGCAGCAATCTCTCCGTTAGACAGTGTTGCCAGGCAACAAGTCACATGGTGTTCCCTAGCAACAACACTACTGCAGGAACTTGCCAATCCTCTTAACCTTTCTCATTCTCCGTCCCACCAGCACCCCCCCTCCACCACCTCTCTTTTGTACCTCTCCTTAGCTCTTCCGCTCCCAAATTACTTCCGATATTAAGGGGTCTGTTTTTTTTGTTTTTTTCCCACTGCAGTCTCTTATTACCGATAATAGCTTTTGTCATCGTCTTCATGACATTAGACAAATGTCTCCTCTTTTGGGCCACTGGGCCAGTTACATAAACACGGTTCTGAAGGAGGCTGCAATTAAAATTCATCACACCACGTTGGACAAATTCATCACGATAACAATTCACTGCAGACTTTTCATACAAAAAAAAAAGAAAAAAAGAAGAAAAAAAAAGCTTTGCCTTTTGATGCATATTAAAAAGGATCAACCTGCAAAGCCGGTGCATGAATATGCCTCCGCACTGAACCACCACTAACCAAATAGGCTCCCTCATGCAACAGTGCACTCCTGATACGCAAACTGTGCACTATTCTTGAAGACAATATTTAAGGATTTGAATGAACAGAAGCAAATTTAACAAATAAATACACTTAAATAAGTATGCGTTTAATGAGCAAGGCAGATTGAGTGACTTTGAAAACGTCTCACTCTGGAGTCTGTACCTATGCTCAAATTCCTAGCAGAAAATCAATGTGTAATAGGCTGAAGGAAGAAGTGAAAACAGATCACAGTGCACAAAAAAAAAGCCTCAAAAATCCATTTTTGAGCCAACAAAAGCAGTTTCTCGGTCATTAGCGCTGAGCCAGTGTGTGTAAATAATGAAGCACAGGTCATGTTTGGGGTCAGCATTATTTACATTGCTTGTGTTGCCACAGATGTTCCAACTTTACCACCCACGCAGTGCACATCATTTCCTATTTGGATTAAAAAAAAAAAAAAAAAAAAAAAAAAAAAAAAAAAAGCAAAAACATCTGTGTCAGTTTGCAAATATCAATGCAGCAGAACAAGTCCCTCGGGTTTACCATTTTGGATGCTAAGCTAACCCTGAATATTATTTACGATCAAATGGAATTTAATGAAGTTTTTTTTTTTTTTTTTATGAGGCACTACTACTACTTTTAATAAGTTGTTATAATGCAGGCTTGCAGAAACATTTTTAGCACAATAAAATTATTATTTTTTTGTAACTCTTTTACTGCCACACGTTCTCAAAAAACAACCCCCAATGCCATCGGATTTCGAGCATTTTTCGAAGCAAGCACAATATTGTGTTCTTTTGCTACATATACATCATGGCTACCACATGAAAGATCGCATCCCATTCTTCATTAGAAAAAAAAAGTATGTTTCTACCTTTTTCCGTTCTTTAGTAATCACCATTTGAAAATAGGTCATTTGAGTGACATTAAGCGAGAATTGAAAAGAAAAGATACATTTTCTCCACAACAGTGACTTTGATAGTAATATTTTTTGTTTAGTGACACTCCGTCAAATTAGGTTTAATGTTACAAAAGCTTTGATCATTCACGTCAGCCTTGAAAACGTTCTATTTCATCAGATTGTGTCATGTTTCATTGATATTCGCAGCTCTAGTTAGGGCCCGAGCAGCTACCGCTGAGAGGTTAAATAAACTTGAGTTGAATTGAGTAATTCCATACACCGGCAGCCCATTGAAAAGAGATACAATGCTGCCATCTGCTGGCCATAGTTAGTGGATGTTTTTGATTTCACATCTCATTGAGCTGCATTGCTGCACTTGGACGTTGCACTGACCACTGATATATTACAAAAAAAAAAAAAAAAAGTAGTTGACGTCACTTATCGTTTTTGGCGGCTTACATCGTGATTTTACTAAACGTCATTACACGTTTTTGGCGGTCAAAGAGTTAATGTAAATGTCTACGTTGTAAGACTTAAACAAGAAAACATGAAATTACAAATACCATTCATTTGTGTGCAAAAGCAGCGTTTTACAAAATAAACGTAATGACATTGATTCTATTGAAAGGTTTCACTCAATTGATGTTTTGTTTCAATTTTCTATATTAATTTAACCCTTTACCCCAACAATTAAAATTCTTTGGGAGTTCATTTGAGAAATTGCTACTGCAACAAATGCCCCAAAATGTATTCAATTTCAGGTCAGTTTTAACAAGTCTTTTGTTTTCCATGCAAATGTAACCACTAATTTCCTGCCACTTTTCAATGTTTTTCCATCACAACTTAAATAAATGCTAAATTGTTTCACACCTGCAGCACTGGAAACGGTGGGCCAGTTCTGGACCAGCATTCCTTGGGCTCCCTGCATCACGGAGGCCTCCTCCATGTGGACCGAACTGAAAAGCAGAACACATTAAGTGAGAGGCATGCGGATATTGAAGATATTTGTTTGATATTTGTGTTGTATGTTGTGAAACGGTGGTTCTGATTATTGCAGTGGTGCATGTAAGGTTGTAATTGAACACGTCACGTGTAAACATTTGACCGACTGATCTTTAATCGGAATGGCAAAAAAAAAAAAAAAAAAAAAAAAAAAAAAAATCTACAGACTTGAACCTACTTTTGAAAACAGCACAGTACATTTGTTAAGTATGGTAGAGCTGTATTTAATTTTTAACTACAAGAGAATTGCATTCAAGAGTATTTCGGAATCATTTGTATTTAACTTCCTTTAATTAATCACAATTTAAAGGAGATGTTTGTATGTTAAAAATACTGTCGGACGGATTTGTTTTGGCCTGTCTGCGACGTTTGTGGGCGGAGACTCAACGTTTTCCCTCCAGCCGAACTGCAGAGGCAAGCTGCTATCACTGGCATATGCAAATTTGGCTGTGCGAAACCCCCGCTCCTGATTGGTGGACTGGTTTCACCCTCGTTCCTGGTTGGCTGCTGTCTTTGGCTTGCTCGACCATCACTTTTGAATGTTGTGTTTACAAACAACGGAAGTCCGTTGGACACTACCTTTAAATAAAATCATTTTTTGTCGTTGTTAAAACTGTCAAAAAAAAAAGAAAAAAAAATTGACGGTTGTACATTAGTAAAATGATCTGTGAAAGAAATCTCTTTTGAGTTAATAAGGCATGAGCCAATATGAGCAAAAATATCAAAAATATTGAAATTACAGCTCTAAAATGTGCTTATTTGAAATATTTGGGGAAATAAAAACAGCATTTTTTTTCCCATGTAACACATTCTATTTCGTTTTGAAACAAAATATACGAAAATTGGTACATTAAGACACGTGCCACGTTCAGTTTATAAGTAAATAAATGTTGATATTCTTCCTGTGCTTTCATTTTTCTTAGCAAGACACAGCGTCCAATCACTGGTGAGCTATTTTTGCATTAATTGAAGGCAATTAACTTCAACTGTTTTTTTTTTTTATAGGTACAATGCAAGCAAAGGCAAACGTTAACTGCCTATTTAAAGTTAACGAGCAATATCGATTCTGACGCCTGCGTATCGATATATTGCCGTATCGATTTTTCAAGCACACCCCTAGTTCTTACAGTAAAATCGGTTTTGTTGATTTTTTTTTTTTTTTTTATAAAATAGCTCAAACTCGGTGTTGAGGAGGTTTACTGTGATAAAAGGGGTCAAAACATAATGAAACAATAACATTTTCTTCCACATCGACACAATTAGTAAAGTTATCAGTAAAGTGGACCTTCTCTTTCAGGGCCCGCTGCAATGCAGTATATCTTAAGTGCAACACTTATGTCGGAGATGGATGTGGCATGAATACAAAATGGCTACGTTGACTCTTTCACTTGCTAAAATGCTGCTTTTACCGTGTCAGGGTATGGCACCAACAAAACTGGTGTATTTTTCCCCCCTAATGATTATTCCAGGAATGTGGGTCAGTGAATTTGGTGCTCCATGCAAAATGTGTAAAAGAGTAGAAGATTACAGTTCGCCTGTGTCGGGGTTAAGTGTTAATGAGAGCGTCTCCTCTGTCCGCAAACATTACAGGCCGTGACATTTTCCAGACGGCGGCGGCAAATTGCGGCGATGCTTTCTGTTAATCCACATCATGTTACAGTCACTGGTGACATGATGCACATTAGGATGCTTCCACGCCATAGAAATTAACACTAATTTCCAATTAAAGTAAACTTGGATGGAGCAGAAGAGCGCGCAAAAAGAGCAGTCAGCGTTGTGAGCGTGAAATTATGAAAATTCCGTACAAAGGAGAGGAAAGGAACTCATTAGTCTGAAGTTCCAGCTGTCCTAGAGCAGCATTTGATTACGTATATTTTTTTGGCATCTTTTTGTAACCTGATTATTACAAAATTCGAGGGCCAGACAGCGGATGAAAACAACTTGAATTGTATTCCAAATGCTTTGGTTCAATGCTAATGAGATCCATGCTTCCATGAAAATTCCTTCATTACTCAGACAAAGATGAAAAAAATTTCCTGTTCTAAATTCAGACCTTATATAAACTCATAGCAACAGTCTTGGGATCATGTTTGTGGAAATTATTTCAAAATAAGACCGCCTAATTAAGTTGAGATATTTTGATGATGTTGCGCCCTACTCAGTGTTTTTTGTCTACTTGTATTTAATTAATCTCGTGTTGGGATTTGTTGAGGTTCCAAAGCAAAACTAAGAACATTTTTTTAAAATCAAATTGCGTACAAGCATGTCTGTTGCAGACAACAATTAGTATTGAGATGCAATCATGTCATCAATCTCGTCTATGTTCCTTAATTCTCCCAGAATTTAAGTTCTGAAGCATGATAAGAAAAAACTAAACATAACAAAACAAAACATTGAGGACACGCGCTGTAACCCAAACCAAAATTGGGTCAAAACAAGTGACTCCAACTTTTTGATATAACCTAAAAAAGGTCAAATGAATAACTAGGTTAGTACAAAACAACATTTTTTTTTTTTTTTTTTATTGTACAAAACAACTTAACGTGTGTATGCAAAACAACCTAAAACTTGGGTTATTTTGTACAAAATGATCCAAAATTGGGTAAAATTGATCTAGCTTAGTGGGTCAGTATAATTTTGGATTGCTAGTTTTAGGTTTGTACACGCCAAAAAACATTAGTTGGGTGAAAAACAACCAACCTGGGTTAAAAATGGGTCAACCCAAGTTTTTTTGGGGCTGTTTATTTAACCCATAAAACAACCAAATTTTGGGTCATGTTTGGTACAAAACAACCCAATATTTTTTCGACAACAAACTAAAAAAACAAAAAACAAAAAAAACAAATTTGGGGCTAGCAAGGTGGTGTTTGTACAAAAAAAAAAAAAAAAAAAAAAAATGTCCAAAACAAAATGTTTTGTACAAAACAATTCAACATTGGGTAAAATTGACCCTAAATTAATTGAGGTTAGTAGGTCAGCATAATTTTTGACTTCTTTATCATCTTTTAAAACATGTCTTAAAACTCATCTGTATTTTTTTGGCTTTTGGCACACTATGAGACTTAATGTTTTTGGTGTTTTGTGGTGTGTACGAATTTGATGTTTTTTCTATTTATTTATCCATTTCTTTATTCACTCGCCTACTTGTTATTAATTTATTGATGTAAAATTTGTTTACACACAATTTATTTACAAAAAAAAACTTGTATACGCACTTCAAAATGTTTGCTTTGTTCTTGTTTTGTTACCTTATTCTTTACCGCATAACCGATTTCTGTTTTCTGCACACAACAATGCCTGTTTTTAAAGCGCTTTATAATAAAAAGTTGAGTTGAGTTGAATCGAGACGTTTTATTGGTGCCCACTCTATAAACAGTTGGATCAAAAAGGAACCAACCCAACTTTTAAGGTTGTTTATTTAACACAAAAAGTCGTAAGAAAAAGAATAACCCACACAACAAGCCAATTTTCTGGGTGGTTTTGTACAAAACATTCCAAATTTTTCGAGTTTTTATACAAAACAGACACATTTGACAGAGCTTATTTTGTACAAAACAACCGATTTTTGGTGGGTTGTTCAGATTTCCTTCATTTGACACAACTTTTTGGGGTAAATGAAAAACTGAAAAAGTTTGGTTAGTCCCTATAGAGTCTCTTTCCTATAAGACGCTATATTTGTGTCGGGTGAACCGGCTACAACTCTCCGGACGCGTGTCGTTATCGGTATCAACACAATTTAATGCCAATAGTCCAATGTTCCAAAAAAACACACGAACCTTTCAACGTCCACGTCCAACGACAACGGTCAAAAAACTGTTTGCCTTCCACCTTTCCACCCACACCTGCCCGTCATTATCATAAATTCCATTTAATTAATTCCTGGGGGCACACGTGCCACCATGTGGCAGAACCCAGCACCAGCAACCGCACAAAAAAAAAAAAAGAAAAAAAAAAAAGAAAACAAAGAACACCGAAATTTGGCTCCAACAGTCCATTTTGGGATATTTTTGACCCAACTGTTTTCATAGTGAATAATTATTATTTTCCCAAATACGAGTACTCAAAATAAACAAATGCCGTCAGACCTACAACAAATGATTTTCTCACAACAGTGGTTCAATTTTTGTTATTTTAACATACTTGAATCTTCGCTTGAATTAAGAAATTTCACTGAAATTAATCTTTTTAAATTGAAATCCTGTGTTGTTCACTTTTTACTTCCTTTAGGTGAAGTGTCCATACAATGAATTACCAAATATAACTGTACTCCCAAACGTCCTATGTCGTCTGCGTTAACAACTTCACACCTCCTGACAAAAACGTGTATAAATAAACGCGGTGCGTGCGGGGCAGTTGTACGCGCGGACACTGATGTGTGCGTACATCAGCTAATCTGCGAAAAGGTCATAACTCATTTGTCCTTCATGCTTCCTGCTTAAAGACCGAAAGTGGGGGATGTGACCCTCAGAATGTAAATGGCCTATATAGTGTTACACTGCAGAGAAGATTCACTGCATTGGGTGAGCATAGACCAGTGGTGTCCAAACTACGGCCCGGGGGCCATTTGCGGCCCACCGTCCATTTTTTAGTGGCCCGCGACATATGCTAAAAATGGCATTTGACTCAGTTCAAATAAAATAAAAACAAAAATGTTTGGAGATGGTCAAAGTAAGAAGGGAAGGTGTCGAAAAACACAGATGCTATTAAAGGTTATTTTAGTTCACTAAAACTAACGAAAAACTAAAATTAAAAAAAAATTTCGTTAACAAAATGAAATAAAAACGAAGATGCTTTACAAAAGAGAAAACTAACTGCAACTACATTTTATGTTTACACAACTAACTAAAATAAAACTAAGTATAATTATAGCAAAAATGTCCTTCGTTTAAGTCTTTAGTACTTAATTTAATGCATGAGCCATTTTTGGATTATTTTAAATGTCATTTTTTGCAATTTATTTTGATATAAACCAGAATAACGACGTCATGCCCATGGTGTGTTTTAAATATTGCGCACTAGTAATACACATAAAAAAAAAAACTAAAACTAATACTGAAACTAAAACTAAGCATTTATTAAGGAACTAAAACTAATTAAAAAAAAACAGAACCACCCTGAAAACTATTTAAAACTAAAAAAAAAACTAAAAAAAAACTAATACTGAAACTAAAACTAAGCATTTATTAAGGAACTAAAACTATTTTTTTTTAAAACAGAACCACCCTGAAAACTATTTAAAACTAAGAAAAAAAAAAGAAAAAAAAAAAAACTAAAATGAAAAATTCCAAAATAACGCTACTGCCATATTACAAATAAATTGGTTTATATAGTGTAGCATTTTTCTAAATATGCAAAAATTATTTGTACAATTTTTAGGACTAAACACAATTTCTCTTCATAACATTATGTGGCCCTTGCATCCTTCTAATTTTCTCTATGTGGCCCTCAAACGAAAAAGTTTGGACATCCCCTGGCATAGACGCTTTGTTGTCATTTTGGAACAATCTACTCACATTGGATGATTTTATTGAGAACTGTGTAAATCTGCTTCTTATATAAGGTGTCTTGACTAAAGTTGCAAAACAGTTACTTACCTCTGCACCCCGGCCCTCAAAGACGCAGAATATCGCCAGTCAGCGTTCGGGGCTTTTGGCTGAGCGTGCAAGAGGTGAGTGGGAAAGCAGATGAGGCGGTCGAGAGACATGGAGAGAGAGAGAGAACACCAAAGAGAGTTGAGTTGAATCTCATACAGTGCAGAGCCAGGCCAGGCTACAGCCTCATCAATTAATAACGATACGCATCCCTGCTGTGGATGTGATCGGGGCGCACATACAGACACGCGCACGCCACACGTATATATTGATATCCACGAGAGCGCAGACGCTAACGCGCGCGCATGTGCTAAATAAGTTTAGTGATTGACGTTTGGAGTTTTTGATTTTCCCCACTCCAAAGTGTACAAATGAGAGACGGGCTTGCTCTGCTCTCGCAGTTTTTTTTGTGAGTATGTCAAGCTCCCAGCAGACTTGCGGTAAATTATCGCCCATAAAACTAATAAGCGAGCGCCATTATTGCTCTGGTAACCACACCCCTTTTGCCTCTAATCTGAAGAGAGTGCTTCAGCTGTGTGTGAGAACTTGTACACATTCATGACTGTATGCCACTTATCAAGTTGTCTTCACGGATAATTAAGGGTGGTAGCAACAGTAGGGATGTAACGATAAGGGAAATATCGTGATATTGTGCTATCAAAACTGCCGCAATATCGTCGTCGTCACGTTCACGATATTTAACTCATTTGCTCCCAATAATGTGTAAATACGTTTTTTTTTAATGTTCTAAGTGTCCCAAAGACGTATTTATACGTTTTTTTGTTGTTTTTTTTTTTAATGCTAGAGCATAGAGAAGACTTTGATTCAGCCTCTCAACTGCAAAGAATGGTTGCAGAAATGGTAGTTATTACACAAACGGCCAGCAGGTGGCAGCAGAGCAAAGGAGATCAACCAGGGCCATGTCGAAAAAAAGCTCAATTACTTACAATTTGAAATAGATTTGTGAAAACTGATGAAACTTAGCTCTCTTCTAATGCTAATTGCTGCAAAACGGAAACAGATAGAAACATACTTTTTTTTTCCTGATGAAAGAATCTTTAATCTTTCTTTTGATAGGTTCCATGCTTTTATAGCCATAAAACACAATATTCTGTGGGCCTTGCAAAATCAGTCAAAAGCCAGTAAAACAGCCGGGAGCGAACGGGACTACTTCTGTGAAAATGGCTGGGAGTGAATGAGTTAAAAGTAGTGTTGTTCCGATACTGTTTTTTGTCGACCGATACCGATACAGTATCGGCCGATACGATACCATACCGATACCTAAGTTTTTTTTTTTTTCTCAACATGAAAAAGCTGTCCTGCCATTGGTTCAGAGCATTCAATGGCCAATAGGATATCTTAGATCGGCATGCAGTGAACATGTCACATATCAGTGAATGTCGTGCACAAGCAAAACACAAGATGCTGCATCCAAAATCCTATATGTGTTGGAATTATTGGTATCGGCATGTTACTTGTGAGTACTCACCGATACCGATACCACTGTTTGAATGCAGTATTGGCACCTCTGCCGATACCAGTATCGGTATCGGAACAACACTATTTAAAAAAAGTCAGGTTGACTTCCATTTGTGCAGTTCTAGCACCCTCTGGTGGCTAGTTTTTTTTTAATGCAATTTATTTTTCAGTAGTGATGTTTTGGCCCGTTTATGTTTATGTTGTTTATGCATTGCTGTTATGTACAAAAGCACAATATTGTGGTTTTATATAGTGTTTGGAGTTTTTTTTTTTTTTTTTTTTTACAATAACGTGACCTATGTTAAATATCGCAAACCTCCCCACAATATCGTGATAATTATCGTATCGTGCGCTTCATAACGTGATCATACCGTATCGTGATGTTTGGGTATCGTTACATCCCTAAGCAACAGAACACATTGTTTCGCGATACCACTACTCAGGAAGTAGCAAGTGTCCCAGATAAAGACGGCCCATAATGTTCTGTCACTACAATTCATAGGGGAGTGTTTCTGCGCTCATAGACACAGCCTCTTCGCCTAAATCTAATTTGCAGGGCTGAGCAACAGAGGTTGTGGGTTAATCAAATTTCCTTTGCTTCGCTTGACTCTGTGAAACGTTTCCTCAACTTGTCACAAATGGGAAGGAAATGGAACTTTATGGCGAGCCAAAAGATTAAAAAAACTGAACCACCCCAAATGTCCAAAATGGAAGCTGTTTTATATACGGATATTCATGATACATCTATTTATAACATCTCATTAAAGGCCCAGTATGCCGGTTTCACTCAGGAAAATGCACTTTTGAAATACAGGATGTACACACTTTCACTTTCTCTCAGTCTACACATCTGGGTTTATGTTAATCTTTGGTGGTGATTTTGTCCTAAACACAATGAACATCATAAAAGACTACAGGAATTGTAAATTATCATAATTAGGGCTGCACAATATATCGAAAAAATATCGATATCGCGATATTGGCCCTTGCAATATGCATATCGCAAAGGCATGCAATAAGTTTTATATGGAATTTTATGCTTTTTATATGATTTTGACGAGTCAGATGCTAACTAAAATGTGCATCGCCATCCAATATTTGAAAATTATCAAGACATAATTACAATTAATTAACTAAGATTACATTAAGGTTGCTTATTTTGCCCCATGAAAAAAAATTTTCTTTCATTAGGTAATAAAAATGTCATTTCTTTAGGTAAATGTTAAATATCGCAATAATATTGATATCGCTATGTTCAGCAAGTATATCGCATGTTTTTCCAATATTGTGCAGCCCTAATCATAATCAAATTGAAAAAGTTGATGCAATTTTTCAGCGGAAACAGAACTTCAAAACGTGCCTGTTGTAATCATGATTAGTTTTTAAATTGCCTCTTCCATCCTTAGTGCAAATTAGCCCAACCCGAAGGCTTGACGTTAACTTTGCTTGACAACTCGCCTTGCAGTAACTTTTACTGAGTCAATCAACTGTACCAATCCAACTGTAAAATCTTTAAGTCTCATTCAGACGCACACATGCACGCTTAGTTCAAGCCCGCTCGGTCAGATATCAAGAGCAAAGAGGTAAAAGACGTCATGACCCGCTCTGAGAGTGGATGTGATGACAACCTCAAACGGAGACACAAATCTCTGAATCATCAGAAATCACACAGGGATGGAGAAAAGCATCGGGACTGACGTTAATGCGGTGTGAGTGCTGAGCTGGGCTCGGCTGAGAGACTGCACGGTATAAAAGGCGAACTGAACCAAAGCCAACGACGCCCAGCGCTGATTCGGTTGTTGGCTTCCAGGCCGGAGGGGAGCAATATGAATGTGTCTCAAATTAGGGAAGTAGTAGTAGCCATTGAAAATGAAATAACTCGTAACAGCCGCTTTACCAGTCATGGACGGTTGCGCCTTCATCGGGACTAAAGTTGACTACGTACTTAATGAGTAGTGCTGTCACTATCCAATATTTTTAGAATCGATTATTCAATCGATTAATCGACTCATATGATTCTTTTCAATTTTCCATTAACGTGTATTACAAAAACATTTTTTCCTTTATTACTGTTCGGTACTGTAGTGTTCGGTGTTTGTTTTGTACTTTGTATTTATATAGTGATTAAAAAAAAAAGGGGGAGATTGATGTTGTACTGTTCCCGGTTCAGTCATTGTTTTTCCAAAGTAAAAACAGATGTTTGCAAATGTCTTATTTTGATTTAACAAACAAGATAATCAGTCATCCTTCATCAATGACTACAGAAATCAGTGAAAAATTACCGTTGATATGCTGAAATCAGAGGATTTGAACAATTTTAAATAAAAAAATGTCTCCAAACGATTACTTGATTATTAAAATAGTCGATTACTCGATTCATTTTGACAGCTCTAATGTAATACAAGGTTTGTAGTATATATTTATAGTAGCGGTGTCAGGCTATTAAAATGTGTTTAATCGTAAGTTAACTCACAATTAACCGCACATTTTATATCTGTTCTAAATGTACAATATTTTTTTTCTCAAGTTTTTCATGCTCTTGTTAACATGAAAATAATTGAAATGTGGCTGCATCTTTTAGTCGTTGATACTGTAATTTCATAATAATTCATAAAATTGAGTTGAAAAAGTAAAAGTAAAAAAAAAAAAAGATCTACTATACTGTAAAAAAACAAGTGTGATATTGAGTTGTGTTGAGGTCAATTTGCTGCCACTAGATGGCATAATTGCATTAGTAAGACATTGGTGACAGCTCAGTGCATTTTCATTTTCATATTAAGAGCTATCTAATCTTTAACATGAAGTAACTTGTGAAATTTTGCACATTTTTAAAATTGTGCAATACAACTTGACCCGAGTCTCCACAAATATATGCATTATTATTCAATTTTTGAATGCTAAATTTTGACGTGGACATGTCTTTTCTGGGACAGGCTTTCCAAGGGGTGGTCATTGATTTAATTGTGCGCTCAAAAAAAAATAGTGGCATTAAAGGAACTTTAAATGAACTCAAAAATTAACACAATAATTTTGATACCCCTAATTTATAGATATAAATCAAACATACCTCTGGGCAGATTTGAAGCGAGGCATCCGGCATGCTCAGCCTGCGCACAAATCCGCTTCCGCTCGTGAAGAAGCGGTCAGCACCGCTGCCCCAGGTGCCACTGATGGGCCTTCCCGTGTTGTAGAACATGAAGGTGTCGCTGCCCGAGGTGGCCGTCAAGCAGGTCTTGTAGCAGTAAGTCTTTGTTAGCGAGCCGTTCCCGCGCACTTCAATGTAGTGAGGCTCAACTTTTAGGTCCCTCCGGAGTACCACGTTGTTATTGGGTTGCCCCGCGGCTCCGCCAACGGCCCCGCCTCCGCCGGCACTCACGCTACTGTTCCCCCCATCTGGAGGGGGCTTCTGTGACCCGCAGCAAGGGGAGCAGGAGCCGGGTTGTGTGCAGTAGGCATGGCAACGGACGATGGCCAGCACCACCACCGTGACCAGGAACACGAAAGTGGTGGCGCTCAGAGCGACGATCAAGTAGAGGGTGACGTTTGAGAAAAGCAGCGCACTGTGGGGTCTGATGATCCTCTTGGGGTCCGGCACGACCTTGGGGGGCACCTCCATGACGGCCACGTTGATGGTGGCGGTGGAGGAGAGCGCGGGCTGCCCGTGGTCTTTCACCAAGACCGTTAGCGCGAACGAGGTGGAGTTGTCCTCCAGGATCCTCCGAGTGGTCCTGATCTCACCCGTGTGTTCGTGCACCTTGAACAAGTCCAGGTCCGTAGCAGTCTCCAGTACGTACACCAGCCAGGCGTTTGGACCGGCGTCCGCGTCGTACGCCACCACTTTGGTCACCAAAGCGCCGGGGTCGGCGTTCTTTTGAACCGTCTCCAAGGAGCGGGTGCCGTTACCCGGAGGGTTGACGATGAGCGGCGCGTGGTCATTCTGATCCATTATGTAGATGTAGACGGTGGCGACGCGACTAAGCGGAGGGATGCCCCCGTCTTGGGCTTTGACCTGGAAGTGAAACTCTCGGAGTGACTCATAGTCGAAGGCTCGCAGGGCATAAGCCTCCCCGGTGTCGGCCTTCACAGACACATACGACGTGACGGGGATGCCGTGGTTGTTGTCGTTGAGCACGGTGTAGGTGATGCGCGCGTTTTCCTTGATGTCTGCGTCTTGAGCTTTCACGGTACACAACGAGGCGCCGGGGGCGTTGTTCTCGGTCACGTAGACCGTATACGACGTCTGCTCAAATCGCGGCGGGTTGTCGTTGACGTCGGCCACGTCCACCTGGATGGTCTTCTGAGAGGAAAGAGGCGGCTTTCCTCCGTCCGTGGCACTCAGAGTGACATTGTAGGCATCGGTGGTCTCGCGGTCCAGGAAGGCTGAGGTAACCAGGGTGTAGTAGTTCCGGAAGGATTTGATCTTGAAGGGAAGGCCCGCCGGGATCTCTAAAGTCACCTGCTTGTTGGTGCCCGAGTCCCGATCGGTGACGCTAATGAGGGCCACCACCGTGTCGGCGCGGGCGTCCTCCCTCACGGGGCTGGACAGGGACGACAGCACAATTTGAGGGACGTTGTCATTCACGTCCACCACTTCGACCACCACCTTGCAGTGGGCTGCCACCGCCCCGGGGCCTTTGTCCATTGCTTGGATGTACATCTCATAGGAGTTGGTCTCTTCGTAGTCAACATTGCTGCTTACTCGTATTTCGCCCGTGTTGGTGTCCATGCTGAACATCTGTCTCACTCTCTCAGGGGTGTAGCTGCTAAAAGAGTAATATACCTCCCCATTGGTGCCCTCATCCAAATCCGTCGCATTCAGTTTGATGACCAGGGTGTTTTTGGGCGAATTCTCCAACAGTTTCACCTTGTACACAGAGTTGTCGAACATGGGAACGTTGTCATTCGAGTCCAGGACTCGCACGTTAATAATAGCCGTGCCTGTTTTCTCAGGTGTCCCGCCATCAACAGCACTTAGAATTAACTGGTGGTAAGGCGTTTGCTCCCTATCAAGAGGCTTCTTGAGCACCAGCTCGATGTGCTTGGTATTTAAAGAGGGTTTGTTGGATACCAGCGCAAAGTGGTCATTTGTGCTCAGCTGATATATACGAACAGAATTGGACCCAATGTCCGGGTCCTGGGCATTCTCAATCGGATAGCGAGACCCCGGTAACGCCGATTCCGTGATCTCAACTTGATACTCATCCCGAGGGAACTGTGGTGCATTATCATTGACATCCACTATCTCCACCACAATATGGTGCACCTCGGTAGGATTTTCCACCAGGACCTCCAGATTGATGAGGCAGCTGCTGGATAGATCGCACAGCGCCTCCCTGTCGATCCTTTCATTAACAAGCAATTTGCCATTTTTAGGGTTGACAATCACGTAGCGTTTACTGCTGCTGCTGGAGGTTACCTTGATTTTTCGGCTGGGCAGCTTTCGAATATCCAGCCCCAAGTCATGCGCCAGATCACCGACCAGTGCCCCATTTTCCAGTTCTTCCGTCACAGAATAGCGCAACTGTCCATACGAAAGGCCACAAAATAAGGAGAATATGACGAAATAATAAAAAGGCACATTGCTCCCGAGCCGGTTGCGTATCCCCGCAACAGCCATCGCAAACTCATAGGATCCGCAGACGGATTAAACGCAGCCTTCCGCCTTTTTAGCTTGCAGTACCACGCGTCCCAGCACCTCATTAAGGTGGGCTAAATGGTCTCCGGCTGAAGGAAACACACGTCGCTCATCCATTGTTGGACCCGGCGGTGGCAAATCCTCTCCAGCTCACCCATATTTCCTTTGTCCGTGATGCGCTCTTTTTTTTTTATTTTTTTTTTTTTTTTTTTTTTTTTTTTCTCCTCCTGTCTCCAATGCGCGCTGCTGACGGGTGTGTTTCCTCGCCACTGGAGCTGTGAGGATCTGTCAAAGCAGCCGCAATGCCCCCCCAAGTATCCTTTCGAAATAAAAATTACGCCACTGTTTGTGTAAGTCGCAAAAATATGATCAGGTGTTGTACGATCAAAACTAGTAAATTTTGTTTGGAATGGGAAGAGTTCGACTAATTTGTGTCACATCAACGTGTACTTAGAGTGTGACATACGCTAATGTGGTTTTATTTTGAAAACAATAACCGGAAGACAGCGTAAAGATTACAGCTAGCTTGACTTTTGTAGTGCTCCATCCCACCCTTGCGCGCAACAAAAGACCCAATGCGATGTCGGTTCTGGGGTGGGTTCTTGCTTTGCACGCGGCCAATTATTAAATAACAAATATCTTCACTTTACAGTCATATTAATGACAATTATGTCCAATCGTAAACACGGAATGTCGCACAAGCACCACGTCAAAATGGACTGAGTGCATTTGATCGTTATGGGGTGTTGTCCGTGGAAGAGAAATGACAGTGATGAATGTTTGCCTCCCATTGCTTATGTTTGCCTCCCATTGTCTGCACCGGAGTCACAAGGATATGCTTCATTTGCCGGTAGCGATTGTGCGGTGCAGCCCACCGCATGACGATCATTTTGGGCAAGGCGCAGCAAGGGAGAAAAAACATTGCACTGACAATCACAACCTTCCCTCCACATGGATCACTGTCAGTGGTAGACCCCAGACTGTCAGGTCACATCATCGCATTGGAAAACGCCCGTGGTGGACCCCCGGAAAGCAGAAAGCATCATGTTCCCTCCGGTCCATTTGCCAGGGAGGAAACAACGAGATATGTTGAACATATACCGAGACTGGCTGCTCATTTCGTAAACAGCCTAATTAGGTAGCATACGGGTTAAAGAAAAATGTCACCAAAGGCAATGAAATGCTTCATCAATTGATAGAGCTCATTTGCATACTAGATGCGAGAAAAAAATTGTCATCATAAAAGATTCAAATGAAACTGGGATATCACATTGTGCAAAGAGATGCGTTAGACTGCTTATCTTGCCTACAGGTGTGAATGGGCTTGTCTATCTGTGTTACATCATAACCTGACAGAGTTTCTTTGTCTGATGCTCTGCTGCTGCAAAAATAAAAAAGATTATGTAAGTTCAGATAGGCAGCTATTGGAAGTGAAAGTGATGTATACTCTGATTGACTAACCACCACAAGAGTGGGCACATTCCAATTATAACAATTACGAGACTTGTTTGAAAACGTCTTCATTTTCAAAGCACAAAGCAGTACAGTATGAATTTTAGATGATATTTTGACAACTCTGCTTACGTTGTCTATGTCGCTTTTTTTTTTTAATCATTAAACATATTGCAAAAAACAATTGGTTTTCATTAGTTTGTGCAAGTGTACTTAATCTTATGGCCAGTGAGTGTTTAGTAGAATCTGTACCCCCCCCCCCCCCGGGGGACGCGTTTGACCTCGGAACATGATTTTTTATTTTTATATTTTTTTTTACAGTCCAAGAATTACGTGCAATTGCACCTCCACTACATTAGGGGGCAGTGGCGCTCTCATTATCGGCAGAGTGTGCGCAGGGAGAATTCGCTCGGTGGTGTAGGGGTTTTGTTTGCACTGAGCATGCGCGCTTTACCCACAGCAAAAACAAAAAAAACAAAAAAAATCAAAAAAAAAATCAGCACAAATTATTTTATTTATTTTTGTTTTGCAGGTTAAAGTTTTTTTTTGTTTTTTTTAATATTGTGATCCTGAGTTAATGTTGCCGATCAGTTTGAATGCATTATTATTTATCGATTTTATGTAATTTTTTTTTTCCGTAGCATATGGTTTGACATGGTCAGTCAAAAAATGTTTATAGTTTAATTGTAACGTACTTACTGCTGTCGGTGGAAAAGTGGATCCCAAAAAAATGGAGGCCCAGACAGGAAAACACAATTTAGATGAGGTTTATTCACAAACCCACCAAAACGCTGGCTCAGATGCCAGGAGGAAAAAAAAAAAAACATAAAGCGCGAGTACAATACTCGGAAAAGTTAATAACAAAAAAACAGGGGTTAACAAAAAATACTTACAACGCAAGCTAGTTATATCTATTCACAATAACACACACTACAATCTAACTATATACAAAACAGAAAGCGGCGTGGCAGATACACGTGGAAAAATACTAACTTATCAAATCAAAACAAGACTACACTAGAACGCTAGACTAAGATTCATAAACAAAAGGTCTAGAGAACGTCTTGAGCAAGGGCTGCGTGCAAGAAATAATCCGACAGTGATCTGTCGCTCCGGGAGTCCTTTTAACTCATTCACTGCCATTGACGGAAAAAGATGTCAAATGATGCATTTTTTTTTTCTGGTCTGGCAATGAATGTGTTAATAAATAACTAAAAAAATAAATAAAAGTGGCCCTTGCAGCTTTCTATTTTTCTGTATGTGGCCCTCAGAGGAAAAAGTTTGGACACCCCTGCTGTACATTATATCAACAATTTATAATTGCTTCATTGATTTTCACCACGTTTAACTCATTCACTGCCATTGACGGAAAAAGACGTCAAATGATGCATTTTTTTGCTGGTCTGGCAATGAATGTGTTAAAGACCTCTTGATTGCGGCAATGGGCCTCAGGTGTGGCGCAGGTGGACACGCCCCCTTCACTCACCCACTGGAAAAAACACCAAACACATACTGAGAGCAGGATTATGACATTAATTAAGGATTTATTTGTATTTTTTAATTTCAGATGCACTTTAAATTTATTGTGGTGCGGGGAGGAGGGTTGGCGCGAGATGTTTTCTACTTTACATGGGGGGGGCATGACAGAAAATAATTGAGAAGAACTGCTTGAATGGAAGTAGGAGGCAAAATTCCCTTCAGCACCATGGACAGCTTCCGTCCGGTAGTGACTGTTACATGTTTGTATCTTTAACAGGGCAACATTGTGTGGAAGTGCACTGCCAAAGTGGAGTAAACATTTTTGACTGGCAAAGACGATAAAACGTGCACATACGTTCAAACGTATTTGCAAATACGATTAAATAAATTTGCATATTTAAGTACGTTGGGATGACATTTTCTTTTTTTTACCTTTAAAGGGATACTTTATTTATTTAGCCATTTTTGGCAGTCAAACATGAATATTTTGCCTATAATAAATTTGATATTTTCATTATTTTTCGTGTCCAATCAGTGCCTTTAAAAACACATTTTGCAACTTGCTGTCGACTGAAAATGACATCACAGGGGCTCAGGTAACCAATCACAGCTCAGCTTGTGAATGTCACATGACCAAACCTAGAAAACAGATCAGCTGTGATTGGTTACCTGAGCCCTTGTGATGTCATCATCAGTCGCCAGCAAGTTGCAAAATGTGTTTTTAAATGTACTAATTGTACGTGGAAAATAATGAAAGTATCAAATTAATTACAGACGAAATATTAACTTTTTATTGCTATAATGGGCTAAATAAGTGAAGTAACAGAAATCATGCAATAAATCGTGAAAATGACAAATAAACAATGTTTGCTTACTTGATTGAATGTATGGATAGAAATGCTTAAAAAAAACAAATACATTTTTTTTTTTTCAAAATTAGTCAATGAACTGTGCAATGTTTGAATTGATCATAAGCAGATGTGGGCCAGTTCATTTCACATCACAATTAGAGCATCAGCAATGTCACTCAAAGTAGGACAGCGTTACTCTAAAAAAAAAAAAATGGGAGCCACATTACGTCCATTCTTGCCGTTGTTCAAATAGCTGTAAGTCGTCTCCTGTTCAAAGGTGCATTGTTAAGTGTTCCTTCCTGCCGGTAGAAATAATTTTAGGATCGGCTGCATAAGATCAGAACATTGTGTTTCCATGACAACCGCAGTTTGCTGCATGTTGCAGTGCCAGTTGTGATCACTGTCCTAAATTTGACGTACATCCCCCCACATAGAACTGTCAACATGTTATTTCCTACATTGTGAGCGATGGTACTGCACCAATGTTGCTTGCGTGGCTAATGAATCAATATTGCTTTTTATTTCTTCCTGTTACTGAGCACATTTACATAATGTTTTGAGATTTATGCATATTTTCTGTTGCAAATATAACCGTGTCAAATACCTTTGCACCTCACTGTTTAAGTATTAGGGATGTAACGATATCTAAACGTCACAATACGATATTATTACGATATGAAGTTCGCGATACGATAATTATCACGATATCGTGGGGATGTTGGCGATATTTAAAAAATGTCACAATACTGTAAAAAAAAAAAAAAAAAAAAAGCACAATATCGTGCTTTTGGATATAACGTCAATGGTTATTATTATTATTATTATTATTATTATTATTATTATTATTATTATTATTATTATTATTATTATTGACTTCCCTTTTAAACTGGACATTTGGAAGCTTCAGCTTAACTCTTCACACTGCTTCACCTCCTTCCTTCCTTACTTCCTTTCTTTAGTTTTTCCTCTGGTCTCTCGAGATCTCCCTAATCTGTTGGAATTTAGAAGTTTCTGGGGTTGGTGAAAGATTCTGGTTTTGCAGCCATGTGGGTGGCAGGTGGTGTCTGGTTGGTGCTGGATTTCACTTTGCTTCATCTTTCTTTCCTTTGATCTTTCTTCTGGTCTCCTGACGTTCTGAACTTCACGACTCTGTCGAGACTCTGAAGTATCCGGTTAAGGTGAAGGGTGAGGGATTTTAATTGGGTTTCAGATGAATTAATGAGCGCAAACTCACACACCCGCACGCTTGCACGCACACGCACCCACACACAAAAAGACAGCAATGATGATGACATGTTGAATAGGTAAGCCTGCCGAATGCACAATATTGAGCTCTTGAAAAAGCAAAAATAAATAAATAAATAAATGTGCTCTAAAAAAAATTATTAAAACAACTGGTGATTGCAAAAATAACAATGAGGGAAAATACAAAACCTGGTCAGAATAGAGTCTCTGTGTGTATCCCATTGTGGGTGAGAATTATGTGCATAATTCAAATTAAAATATCAATAAATGCAAAAGAAAAAAAACAAAAATAAAATGAAAGCTTCTAAAATATTTCATGACAGCGCATCTATACCTGTGTGAAATGTGCAGGTAGCGTACGTGACATGTTCTTTGAATTTTAGTTTTGATGTGGCTATTTGAGGGGGTAAAAAAACCCAAAACAAAACATCATGGCCAACATCATAATGCAACACTGACCCCTTGGCAAGGGCAGACATATATAAATAATCTGCCACAGGCATCACTCAAGATGGAGTCCAAGCTGCACTGCACTTAGTTCTATCATCGTGCTCCATCAGGCTGACCGCAAGATCAACACACGACTTCAGTCACTTGTTCCTTTGAGAACATCAGGCATCTTCCTTATTGAAATATAAACTTGGGTTTATGAATAATCCAATAATTACAATAGAAATTCTCTCTAATCTCATTCCTTCTTTTTTTTTTTTTTTTTTTTTTTTGCTGACGTATCGTAAACGCAACATGACAGAATTTGTCTGGCGTTTCACATGACATTTCTTTTTTTTTACAGACGCACTAACGCATTTGTATTCCTGCCTCGCTTCTCTGTGTGTTTTCAAATCGGAGTGACAATCTGTTCATATCTGTTTCTGCAGCTTTGCACTCACTGACTTATCTCTTCGCACAGACCCTCCTCAAAAGAAAGGGAGGTGGGGGGGAAAAAAAATAAAAAATAAAAAATACTCACTCTTCCTACGAGTTAAGGCCGAGCTAACGCATCACAGAGCTGAACTGAACTGGATTCCTCTTCACTGCCCCTTCCAGTGATGATGGAAACCGAGGCTTTAGGTTAAAAAAAAAAAAAAAAAAACTCGTGCCCCCATTGTGCGTGGGCTCCCTGCTGTTCTTCCTCGTACAATTGAGTCACATGTCCAAGTCCTGCTTTACACTTTATTCTTAATACAGCTCAACCAGATGATTTTGTTTTGTTTTACACTAGATAAAGGACAAATGTGTAAAATTAATAAATAAATAAAAATAAAATACAAAGCAGTTCGCATTATTGCAACTATTTTCAAACAGCTCAATTGATCTTTCATAATTATATGTAATCTTTACCTCCCATTGTTAAATATTTGACGTGTGTAATAATAGCATTAAATTTGAAGGCGCCAGACTCTCTTTGCTTACACGAGAGGATGAATGACGAACACCCTGATCTCAGACGCTCAGGGTTTAATGACACCGACAGATGGCGCCAGAGAGCACGTTTCCGCTCAAAAGCCAGCCAGTGCAAAGGCTTGAATGGTTTGATGCCATCTACACCCTTAAGGGAGTGTTTCTCTCCACCAGGGGTGTCCAAACTTTTTCATCGAAGGGCCACATACAGAAAATTTAAGGACGCAAGGGCCACATAATGTTATGAAGAGAAATTGTGTTTAGTCCTAAATATTGTACAAATAATTGATTTGTGCTTTTGCATATTTAGAAAAATGCTACGAGCATTTTATTTGTAATATGGCAGTAGTGTTATTATAGTTTGGGAATTTTTCATTTTAGTTAGTTTTTATTAGTTTTCAGGGTTCTGTTTTTATTAGTTTTAGTTCTTTAATAAATGGTTAGTTTTAGTTTAGTTTTAGTTAGTTTCAGTATTAGTATTATTTTTTTTAATGTGTATTACTTGTGCGCAATATTTAAAAAACATTTTTGCTATAATTATAGTTTTAGTTAGTTTTGTAAACATAAAATGAATTTCAGTTAGTTTTCATCTTTTTCAAAAGCATTTTCATTTTTTTTCGAAATAGTTTTGGGATTTTTAGTTTATTTCGTTAGTTTTAGTTAACTAAAATAATGTTTAATAGCACCTGTATTTTTTCAACACCCTCCCGTCTTAATTTGACCATCTCCAAACATTTTTGTTTTTATTTGATTTGAACTGAGTCAAACGCCATTTTTAGCATACGTCGCGGGCCGCTGAAAAAATGGATGGCGGGCCGCAAATGGCCCCCGGGCCGTAGTTTGGACACATCTTGCTCTAGACACTCTGGACAATTGTAAACTTCATAACAGTTTTATATATAATATGGTAAGAGGTGCAATTCAATTTTACAAAGAATCACTATTGCGTTTAGTGACGAAATAGCTCTGTTCACTTTCGAATAGTTGTTAATAAAAAAAAAAAAAAAAAAAAAAAAAAAAAAAAGCTTGGCAACTAAATATAATCTGTTCAAAATCCCCTAAACCGCTTGTATCCAAATCTGAAAAGCTACATCTTTTAATAAACTAATCCACATGTGTGTGGGGGGGGAGAACACAGTGAAACCGATACTGAAGCCAAGTCGCGATGTGTCTCACTGATCATTTTGTTAGTAGTGGATCAGTTATGCCCTTATTCCACAACTGATAAACAAATGTGAATTTATCATCGTGATTGCGCCAATTCCTCAAACGAGGAGTACAAAGCAGTTTTATCCAAAGTCTTCCCCCATCTAACATGGTTACAGTACATCCTAAACATTACTTGTTAATGTTTGATCAGCAAAGAGTCTCCTTGCAGGGTCATCTGAGGATTTGCTACCAGGCTGGCATGCGAGACAAAGTCAGTGGCTTGGCTCCTCACAGCTGGGTTACAAAATCAGCCCACTCGAGATCAGAAAATGGGGATGGAATGGAAGCAAAGTACAGCTGAGGGCTGTAACGTTTTACTCACCATTTGCGCGGCACATTCTCGTTTTCAAGTTTGATACCTGCCCAGTCTTGTCATGTAACAGAGTCGTTCATATTTCATTTTTGTCATTCCTTGATTTTTAAGGGATTGTTTTAGGCAGTATTCAAGGGATGCTTCACTTATTGAGCCCAATATAGCAATAAAAAGTTAATATTTTGTCTATAATTACCATATTTTCCGCACTATAAGGCGCACCTAAAAGCCTTCAACCATGCGCCTTATAATCCAGTGCGCCTTATATATGGATCAATATTGAGCCGCAACAGGTCTCGCTGTCAAGACGCTATCGGTGACCCTGCACGATCGGTGACGCGCATGCGCAGAAGATCCCGCCATCTTGGATCGCTAGCTAATACTAATAATTTACCTCAGAGAAAATAATAAAACAGCTGTTTATTCATTTTGGGAGTGAATGGAGTTGTCAGAAATGTGGTTTTAATCTATTAATAAAGTTTGACTGACCTATCTGACTGTTTTGTTGACATTCCCTTTAGCGCAGCACCATCTAATGGATGCATAACGTAACCCCAGCCTCTACTGTAGCGCCTTATATATGGAAAAAGTTTTAAAATATGTCATTCATTGAAGGTGCGCCTTATAGTGCGGAAAATACGGTAATTTGATACTTTCATTATTTTTCACGTACAATTAGCACCTTTAAAATCGCATTTTGCAACTTGCTGTCGACTGAAAATGACATCACAGGGGTTCAGGTAACCAATCACAGCTGATCTGTTTTCTAGGTTTGGTCATGTGACATTCACAAGCTGAGCTGTGATTGGTTACCTGAGCCCTTGTGATGTCATTTTCAGTCGACAGCAATTTGCAAAATGTGTTTGTAAAGGTACTAATCCCAGCCGGCTTCGGGCAGTAGGCGGGGTTTTAAATACATATTAGTGTTTAATTTATAGAACTCAATTATAGCAGAAAACGTGAAAGACCTCCCGCATCACTTTTGTGCAAGACAAGACATAAATTAATGTATGTTAACTCATTCAAACCCAAAAACGTATTTATACGTTTTATTTTGTTTAGTTTTTTTGTTGCGTTTTTTATACAAGAGCACACAGAAGACTTTGATGCAGCTTCTGACCTGAAGAGGTCACTTAAAGCAATGGTCGTTATTACAAAAAAAGGCTATCAGGTGACAGCAGAGTATAAGAGATCAGCAAGGGCCATGTTGCAATAAGCCGTTTTTGCCAGTGTTTTCAACAGGTTTGTGAATAATGATAAAACTTAGCTATATTCGAATGCTAATTGCTGCAAAACAGAAACAGATAAAAATATATCTTTTTTTTTTTTTTTTTTTTTTTTTACTGATGAAATAAGAGACTCTAATCTTTCTTTTGGTATGTTCCATTTTTTTTTATAGCAATAGAACACAATATTCTGTGGATCTTGCAAAATCAGTTAAAATCCACTTGCTTCAGTGAAAATAGCTGGGAGTGAATGAGTTAATGAAGGATCAAACTATGCAAATATGCAGCTCTTTCGGCTTTAATCCAACCTGACAAAGCATCTATTTGCGCCCCTGCGAGTCAAAGTGGAAGCACAACTCCATTATTCGGTTCCTAAGAATGAGCGCGCGGCGTTTAACGGAGAAACTGGGTCAGGATGCGAGCGTGAGAGGGAGTTCAGAGAGTGCATGTCTTTGACACCCGACGAGCTTCAGATTTTCTTCTTTCTCATCCATCAAGAGGCACAACAGCGAGACTGATTATATAAAAAAAAAAAAAGTTTATTCAAATTATCATGATCAAGCAGCACAATAAAGCCAAATAAGCAACATCAAAACCCGACAAATAACCCGACTTGAAAAAGAAAGCAAGGCCATTCTCTCCCATTCGCTCTTTGATCCACGAAAGTGGAAAATTAAGTTGAATACATCTGATGTAACTCTCAAGTATACTGTACAATCGGTCTGGTGATTACAGTTGATTCACAAATGAGAAATGGACGACAACACCAAGCGAGAACGAGCACCCCCTGTGCCATTATTAGATCACAGTGAACTTACAAAACTTTATTTATATAAAAAAAAACAAAAAAAACACACATGTAGAAAGTGTTTCAATTTACAGTAAATGCATCTACTCGTTCTGCAAAACAAACGGCTGACTTAATTGAACTGTAATTTTGCTAAGTAAATTCCAACAACCATTTAGTCCGATCATAATAATATTTCTAAAACTTTTCTTTGGTCAATTATAACACTTTAATTTTTGTTGAATGTTCACAGCATATTTTCCATGTGCTTATGATGCACAGTGACACCATTTCCAACTTTTTGTGTACAATACTGATCAGAATGTCACATGCAAAATCTTTTTTTTTTCATTTGTAATAATGCAGAAGGCACACAAAAAGCGTATTCGATGTTCAATTATACGCTTGACTGGTTTAAAAATTGATTGCACATATGTGTGTTGTCCACAGCAAATAGTCACCTATAATTTGTAATAGAAGCAAACGTAACAAACATTTTCGGCTTTGCTGCCTTGCTCAGCATCATTCTGGATAAATCATCCTCTTCGTTGCATTGTTGAGAGTGCATATTTGAAAACGTCGCAGTATTTAGCTCAATACTCATTTGTGCGTGCATTAAATTGAGTACTTGAGCGCTGCAATTTGAACCACATCCTCGAACTAGCTTATTACGGAGCACCCAAATAAGTTGCTTTTAATGAGTCACTTGTTTCCGTGAAATGAAATTCGTGTGCCTTGCTGGAGCGCGAGAGCGCTATTTTGGAGGTGAAAAAAAAAAAAAGGTCGAGAAAAGGACAGCATCTTCGAATGTCAAGTTAAAAATGACAGAATATCAACACATCAAATCCACTAAAACTACACATATGCAACACAAAATGCCCTTGAAAAAAGCCCACAGAAGCAGCATTGAAAGTTGAAGACACAAACTAGCAATAAAACGAAAAATAATCAACCTTGTACGAACTTCAGTTCAATCATGACTGAGATTAAAACATTTCAATATTCATTTGACATAAATTGATAGCTTTATTATTAAAATTGAAATATTAATATAGATTTTTTTTTCTTGCTGTATTTTAAATTTATTTTTTTAGATCACATTTTTATTGCCAGTTTTGTCAGCTTATATTTTTAATAGAAAAAAGATGAACAGCCATTTTTTTTTTTTAAAGCAGTGGTATGTGTCAGCATGTTTGAATGTACAATTCATTTTCACCACATTGAAGTTCCCAATGTCGTATTTCCTATGCTTTCTATCGTACCATATAATATAATGATTTCCTGCAAATATAATAACATTGGCATTTATCTCAACCAAAAATGTAGCAAAACTCAATAATGTAATAATTTCACCAGTAATGTAATAATAATAAAAAAAAAATCTTGCTTGTGATATCCTTTTAATGTATTACGTTATTAGATATATAACATCTCAGAAGTTTTTGCGGCAAAACAGTTCTAATCAAGTAGGCGGAGCTTGCCTTGACTAACTCTTTGCAGAGTTGGTTTAACGCTAAATAAATCAACTCTGTCAATTAACTCCACCACTGACCTCAATTTAAATTAGACAATGTTAACTCATTTGCTCCCACAAACGTATAAATACATTCTATTTTAAATATATTAAGTCTCCCAAAGACGTATTTATACGTTTTTTTTTATTTTTATTTTTATGCTAGACAGAAGGCTTTGATGCAGCCTCTCAACGACAGAACGGGTGAAAAAATTGTAGTAATTTCAAAAACGGCCAGCAGGTGGCAGAAGAGCATAAGAGATCAACCAGGGCCATGTTGCCAATTGCTGCAAAACGGAAACAGATAGAAATTACTTTTTTTTTTCGTGATAAAAGAAGAGACTCTAATCTTTGTTTTGGTAGGTTCCATGTTGTTATAGCAAAAGAAAACAATATTCTGTGGGCCTTGCAAAATCAGTCAAAAATCCAGCAAAGCAGCCGGCAGCGAAGAAGGGGATTGCGTCCGTCAAAATTGCTGGGAGTGAATGAGTTAAAAATACATTTTTTGTGGTTAAAATCAACTCTGAAACATTTTAACACTCAAATGTTCACTATGAATGTATATAACGGTCATAGATTAACAAAACACAAAATATAGAACTGTATTGAAAATGAACATACATAATAATATGTATTATTACATTTTCAGGAAATTATTACATTATAAGGTGTTATGTGCCCTAATACCACATTCCAAGTATTTCTAAAACCTAATTGTAAATTGTCCCTTAAATACAGATGAATACTAACTACCACATGGCCGGAACAGAACCGATTGCAATAAATGATCCACTCGATACTCAAAGCTTTCAAAATATTATCAAGTACAGTAGACTACAGACACAACCCCCCCCCCCCCCCCCCCCCAACAAAACCTTAACCCCCCCCCCCCTCACCCGTGATCGTTCATTTTTACACACTTGTCACTATTGAGTACAATTAGCAGGTGACAGCCTTATTCCAACAACAGCTCCGCCCATAAAACAGTCAAAATGTCATTTAGGAAAGGAAACCAACCACACAGCATTTAAATGAATGAAACAGATCACCTGATACATTTTTGTATGCAAATCAGTCCGATGGAAGAATCACGTTCACCCTGACTCTTATTGATTAGGCGTGTTACGGAACCCGCTGAGTTGCATTGAAAGGGAAATGGCATGAGGCTACTTAACTCATGTTTAAAACAATGTTGGCAATTCTTTGTCCGAATGAGATTCATTTTAGAATCATGCAGATTCATGCTGAAAATAGAAAGTCTGGGAGAATGAAGCTTAAATTCAACCGAGGTCGAGATTAATAAAGTGTACAGTTATCTATCTGCCTATCTAGCTAATGGCAATGTTTGGAGGATTGAAGGATAGAAGAGTTGGCTTGGAGGGACTCAAGGAAACTGTTTTACATCTGCGTACGAGTCAATGACTGCCAGGAAGAGATGATTAGATCACGGCAGTTCTCTTCTGGTTGCCTGCTGAGAGACGGAACACAGAATTAGTCCTGACACGAACATGCTGAAGATTACAGAAAGTCCTCACTCAGGCAACAGTGGGCCGTGACTGCCTGGTTCGTGCCAATGTCAACGTGGCAAAATTGAAATCATTAGGGGTGTCAGGTGATTACAATTTTTTTTTAATCATAATTAATCGTTCTAAATGTACAATAGAATTGTCAGGATTGACCCAAATGCAGGGAAGCGGGGCGAGGAGGCAAAGAATGAGGTCAAAAAAATGTTTTGTAAACAAAAACGAGGAGGCAAAAATGAGCTACAAACTAAGAAACAAAAACAAAGTCCAAACAAGTAAAACGAGACAAGCTGTGGAGCAAAGGAGGAAAATGACAATGAATCGACGCAGTCAGAGAGGAGACAAGAGACTAAATACATACGCACTAATTGACACAACGAGACACAGCTGGGCAAGACACAAGTGGCAGAGAGGGTGCTGATTGGTTGACAAATTAGGAGGGGTAGGAAAATTTTTTCATACTCTTAACATAAACAATGGAAATATGTTAAACGATAATAGAAATATGGCTGCATCTTTGCGTCATTGATACAGTCATTTCAGAATTCGTAAAACTTTGTTATGCTGCTATATATATATATATATATATATGGAAAAAAAAAAGACTCATAATTGTTGACCAAGCATGCATAAGCAGGCATGATAATGTGAATTTTGGCAATTACATAGGCTTGGCCAGAATTTAGGGCAGCCAGATGTGCACAACATGACCCTGACCAGCAGCCAATTTCATTCTAATCTGTGCTCTCAGTAAGCTGACAGTTTTTTTTTTTTTTTTTTTTTTTTTTTTTCTTACTTCAGAGCCTGGCCAATTTGAATGTAGCATTTAAACTGGCACAGTGTTGTGCCCATGTGTACAAACATGGGCAACGGTTCGTCCAGGAAAATGTCACTCATAGGATTTTAAACCAAACCGAAATAAATCAGTAAATTGAAAATGAATTTTGCATTCAAAATATACATGTGAAAAAAAAAAGAATCATATATAAAGAAATGTTGAAACAAATTTATGACATATATATGTAATTCATAGCAACCAACATACCTCCAGTTGTAGAATGGACTTCTTTTCATTTTGAGAACTTAATAAAGAACAAAGAGTTGCACAATTAGTGTGAAGGTCAAACGTAATACACAAACATGAATACTGTCCATACATTTACTGCACGTATGTATTTATAGCAATATATATATATTTCACCTGTTCATTTCTTTAGTTTAGTCTGCAAGCTGTCAGATTAATTCTGGTAATATGTTTCGCTTTATTTTGTTGTACGGGTGATTATTTATTTATTTATTTTTTGCAATGGGTTTTAGTTAGATTATACAAATGTAAATTATACAGTAAAGGAGTTTGTGTTGATCATTAACAACACACTAAACTTATGAATGTTAAATATTAACTCATTCACTCCCAGGACATTTTCGCTGTTTTACTGGATTTTGACTGATTTTGCAAGGCCCATAGCATATTATGTCCTATTGCTATAAAAACATGGAACCTACCAAAAGATAGATTAAAGTCTCTTCTTTCATCAGGAAAGAAAAAAGTGTATTTCTAGCTGTTTCCATTTTGCATCAATTAGCATTAGAACACGGCTAAGTTTCATCATTATTCACAAATCTGTTTAAAATAGTGGGGAAAAGAGCTTTTTGATCTCTTATACTCTGCTGCCATCTGCTGGCCGTTTTTGTAATAACTACCATTGCTTCAAGCATTCTCTTCAGTTCAGAGGTTGCATCAAAGCCAAAACGTATAATTACATCTTTGGGAGCATGGTAATATTTAAAATAGAACGTATTTGTACGTCTTTGGGAGTAAATGAGTTAATCTAATAAAAATATCCATACGTTAAAAAAGATTTTTTTCTAATTTCCGAAAGGTGTGGTGTTTGACCTTCGAAGTTCCATTCCACATATATGCATGAACCGTATCCCGGTATGATCCAGCTCATTTGGCTCATCTTGTCCTTGAAGTGTGCTTGCGCTCTTTGAAGTATTCCCGCGTTTCTGCCACCCACTATTGTGATATGCATCTGGGATAAATGACCTACATACTACATGAGACATCGAACAGTGGAACATGTGCGAGATGGGGAGGGGGTTGGTGTATTTGTTTGACCTAATTATTCAATGTGATTGCTTGTTGGCTCTTTCAGCACTCTAATAATTAAAATCCTCGCCAGGTCTGTTAGTTAATCGTCATTTACTAAGAAATCACTGCATCATTTGTGAATTTTTTCTTCCTCTGCTTTTCCATGGTCACAAATGTATTTTAGCTGGAAATTTGGCGAAAAATCACAAAACTGGGGCTTTAATTTGCCATTCTTTGTTTATCAATTATGTCAAATCTCGATTCAGTGCACCATATATTCTTATATAGAATTATTATGAGCTATTATTACAAAACTAAAGCTGGACTGTTAATATAGATCTTGAGCTGGAATAGTTACTCCCAAAAACGTATAAATACGTTCTATTTCAAATGTTTTAAGTGTCCCAAAGACGTATATACACGTTTTTTTGGTTTGTTTTTTTGTTTTGTTTTTAATGCTAGAGCATACAGAAGAAATGGTAGTTATTACGCAAACGGCCAGCAGGTGGGAGCAGAGTAAAGGAGATCAACCAGGACCATGTTGAAAAAAATCTCAATGAATCAAAATTCTAAATAGATTTGTGAATAATGATGAAACTTAGCTGTATTCGAATGCAAATTGCTGCAAAACGAAACAGATAGAAATATATACATATATATTTTTTCCTGATTAAAGAAGAGACTACCCTTTCTTTTGGTAGTTTCCATGTTTTCATAGCAATCTAACACAATATTCTGTGGGCCTTGCAAAATCAGTCAAAATCCAGTAAAACAGTTGGGAGTGAAGGCTTCTGTAAAAATGTCTGGGAGTGAATGAGTAAACAAAACGGCATTTATTGCTGTAGTCACTTTTGAGCATGAATTAAAACTGCATTTATTGTTGATGATTTTTATTCGTAATGTTAGTTATCTGCCATTTGACTGTGTACACTTTTGCACACCACATACCTCCAGCGTGGATGCTCTGGACTCTGTGGTCTCGCTCGGCCCGATGCTCCTGGGTATACTGGACACAAAGTAGCCGGCACCTTTGGGGATGATGGGCTGCCTCACGACCACTTTGCCTTTCCTGGTTTCTGCCAGGAAGAGACTGTACCAGTAGGCATCGCTGGAGATCAAGGTGGAATCTGCGATGGTGGAGCTCCGCTGGCTGATCACGCTATTCCTGCTGATCACGCTGTTCCGATTGGCCGGGGGAATCTTGAGGGGCTTCGGCTTGGGGTTTTGACACTTGAGCACGATAATCACCAATATGGTAATGAGCAGCATGAAGGAAACGGCCCCTAAACCGACGACTAAGTATAAGTTCAGGTCTGTGAAGACGTCATACTCCAGCGGCAACTCTGTCGTCTCCGAAAAGGCCATGGCGTGTTCGACGGTGGATATCTTGATGGTGACGGTGGTGGAGAGCGCGGGGTTGCCGTTGTCCTTCGCGACGATGACGAGACGCTGCTGCCGCGGGTCCCTGTAGCTGAACATCCTGGTGGTCCGGATCTCGCCGTTGTACTGATCGAGACTGAAGAGGGTGTTGTCGCTGATTTGCAAGAGCTGATACGTGACCCTGCCGTTCTGCTCGGAATCGGCGTCGATGGCGATCACTTTGGCCACTAGGTGTCCCTTATCCGTTGACCTCGGGATCACCTGCTCGACGACGGAGCCTTGCGCCCGCCACGGCGACACGATGACCGGGGTGTTGTCGTTTTGGTCCAGAATGATGATGTGAACGGTGACGTTGCTGCTCAGCGGCGGGACACCGGAGTCCCTCGCCTCAATGTGGAAAAGATACTCCCTCTCTCGCTCAAAATCAAACGTTTTCAAAGCGTACAGGGCGCCATTTTCCGGGTTGATGGAGAACAGCATTGACATGGACGTGTTGGCGATCTCTTTCTCCATTATGAAGTACACCAAGTACTGGTTTTCGTTCAAATCCGGGTCAAACGCACTGAGAGACGTCAGCAACGCTCCCGGCAGATTATTCTCGAGAACGTGGATCGTGTAAAAGGACTGAGGGAACGTGGGCGCATTGTCGTTGAGATCGTGAATCTCCAAAGTGAAGGTCTCGCTTTCAGTTAACGGCGGCGTCCCTTTGTCCGTCACCTTCAGCGTGATTTCATATTTGCTCTTGATCTCTCTGTCCAGTGGCTTTGAAACCAAGAGCTCAAAGTAACCCTCGGAGGATCGATTGAGGACGAAGGGGAGGCGTTCCTGCTGACTTAACGTGAGCTCAACTTCCCCGTTGACTCCGGAATCCCGGTCGCCGACGCTGACCACCGCGATCAGCGTCCCCACGGCCGTGTTCTCGGCCACGGCGCTTTTCAGGGACTTGATGGTCAGCTCGGGGTAGTTGTCGTTCAAATCCGCGACGGACACCATCACTTTGCAGTGTCCTAACAGAGGGGTCGCCCCTTCATCCTGAGCTTGTACGTGCATCTCAAAAATCCGATTCTCCTCAAAATCAACCGCACCCTTCACCTTGATCTCACCCGAATGTCGGTCGAGGGAAAAGAGCTCTTGCGTCTTCTCGGAAGTGTAGAGAGTATACGAATATAAGAGCCGCGCGTTTGCGCCTTCATCCAAATCGGTTGCGTTTAAGACCATGACGACAGTCCCTGCGCCTGAATTCTCGGAAACGTTGACTTCGAATACCGGCTGAGTGAACTGGGGGGCGTTGTCGTTGATATCCAGGACGTTGATGATAATACTGGCCGTGCCTGATCGGGGTGGAACCCCCCCATCAACCGCGGTTAAAATCAGATGATGCACCGCATCTGTCTCCCGGTCCAAATTGCCATTAAGGACCAAGTCGACGTATTTGGAGCCATCGCTGCCAGTTTGGATGTCAATGTTGAAGTATTTGCTCTCACTTAGATAGTAAGTCTTGATTGAATTAGCACCGACATCCGCATCGACAGCATTCGTTAATGAGAAGCGCTCACCGGGAGGGGTTGCCTCGGAAACATCCAAATAAATGGTCTTCCTCCGGAACACGGGCGCGTTGTCATTAATGTCCATGATCTCCAACTCGATGTTAAAAATACGAATCGGGTTTTCGAGTATGACGTCCATTTTCAGAAAGCATGAGGCTGTTTTAGTCATGCAGACGCTTTCGCGGTCCATCTTCTCGCGGATGATGAGCTCGCCGGTTTCTTTGTTGATGTCGAGATAATTTTTGCTGTGAATGACGTCCAGCTTTGCTTTCCGCTCCACCATGCTTCGAACATCAAGACCCAAATCGGTGGCAAGGTTGGCGACAAAGGAACCCTCTTCCATCTCCTCCGGAATAGAGTAGCGGGTGATGGAAAGCGCGGAGCTCCACAATGCAACGAATGCAAAAGCAGCGATCGGCAGATGTGTCCGTAAATGCGCCACGAGGGAAGCCATTGTGCCGCTTTTTTTTTTTTTAAATAGAGCAATCGAGCAAATGCGTCCGAGTGTTCAGGCTGTCTTGATGAGAGGAAGCACCGGTGTCATTCTTGCATCCACGCGTGGGAGCTGCAGCAAGCGGTCCATGCACGCGCAGCAGCGCCGTTTCCTGCAGGGGCGTGTGCAGCACAACTGTGTAGGCTGGCCTCGGGTGGCCCGGCTCGCATGAGGGGGGGGGGGGGGGGGGGGGGGCAGTTTCTACACCCCCATAAATAAATAAAAAAATAAAAAAATAAAAAAATAAAAATAATGACAAAAAATACATAAAATAAAATTAAAAAAACTATGAAATGACAAGTAAAGGGGATATAGTCATTTAATAAAATATTACTTAAATTGTAAGGACTCCAGCATAAAACAGTAAGAAAAAAAAAACAAAAAAAATTCAACAAAACTGCACAGTTTCATCTCTTACAAAGCCTGTTTTCGTATTAAAAGTGCTCAAATGTAGCCCCTCATTACACACAAATTAATATATAGATTTTTCTGTTGAGGTAACCATAGCAACCGTTATTTCTTTGTCGTGGAGCGTACATGCACGAGTGACTGAGTGCAACTACGGGGATGGTTTGTGAGAGGTTCTGGGTGCTTGTGCCTCCATTAGTCTGTATTTTACCGCCATCTAGTGACACATTTAAGAATTACAGGACCATCCTGTGTTACGTAGTCCTCAATCAAACCGGTTGTCTCCTCACTCACTTACTTTACATGCGCACGGAGTACCACCTTTGATGTACTAGAGTCTTATAGTCCCCAAGGAGCAATTGTCCTCATGTGCTTTATCCACTCCTCTCTCATTAATTAGTGAGTTTAAGTCAACAGAATTATATGGAACTGCATTCGATAGGCTATTGCTGCACATTTCAATGAGATCAAATCTGTTGTAGGAAATAAAATAGTCTTGCTCCACAGGGAAGCACAATAACAATTATAACAATATATGCAAATTTGTGCCACAGCACATCACACGGAGACCTGTGAAGCTAAATTGTATTGAAATTAATAGAATCAGAATAACTTGTATTGCCAACACAAGCAAGGAATTTGCACTTGTATGTTGGTGCAAAAACAAAGCACCAAAAAGTTTTTCTATTCAGTCTATTTGGTTAAACAGAAGTATACAGCATCTGTGATGGAGTGACACCCTCTAGTGGCAAAATGATGCACGCTCAACCAGTTGGAGCTCACAAATTTTTTTTTAGTAAAACTTGATTTCTTCATTATTTATACGTCCCCATGCCCAAAAACAGGGCATGAGTAAGATGTGTTCTGCTTACCTGTGAAGTCAGGCTGTTTTGGGATATCGGTTGTGATACATTAAAATATTTAATTAAAAAAAAAAAAAAAAAAAAAAAAAGCAATGATGATAAGACATTGAATCGGTAAGACGACCGAATGAACAATTCAGAGCTCTAAAATTTTTTTTTTTTAAAAATAAAAAAAATAAAAATAAATAATAATAATAATAATAATAATAATTTTGCCTCGTTTCGCTGTAAGATTTGGCAGGGTACATGTTTGCAATGCATCAACATTTGTGAGAGGTTATTCCAGTTGCCATTAAATGCTGTAGGAATTTCAGCCACTTTAGGATAAACGGGATATGCCAATATGCATTTTGCAGTTACGTGTGCGCTTGGCTTAATGCAAGCACACATTGATCGCTTCACAAGCAAATTACATTCCCCTAAATCTGACAATTAGCATAGATTTTAAACATAGAAGGCCAAAACATCCCTAATGAAAATTAAATAGCACTTACAAACTAGCCACTAGAGGGTGCTAGAACTGCACAAATGGAAATCAACCTGACTTTTTGAACAAATGTGTTCCTTTTAAATATTGTGAACATGACGACGACGATATTGTGGCAGTTTTAATATCACGATATCACGATATTGCCCTTATCGTGACATCCCTACTACTCATACTGTCATTCTTACCTCGGAAAACACACTGCACTCTTCATATTGGTGTCTAAAGAAAACAACATAAAATACTAAAAACATGTTTAACAGGTTTAATGTGTATTTTATTATATAATATATATATACTATACATACATACTTTACAAAGTGAATATTTCTACCATGTATGAACATGTACTAAAATAACGATGACTCATGGATAAGTACAGATCACATTAAAATCTGGATTTGATAACACATTTAAGAAATGATGTATTGTATTGTATTAAATCATCACATTTAATCTAGCGAGCCTAAAAGCTTTGTTGTCCATCTGAAATGTGTCATTAGTTCCATATGTGATATAAAATAATAATAAAAATAATAACAGTCAAAACTACTCCGAAATTACGAAACAACCTTTCTACCACAGGAATTAACAGTAACTAACGAATGACTTAGTTGATAAATGTGTCATGAGAAATGAGTAGGAAATCATGCAAAAAAGTGGAAGTACTATAAACGTATTTGACCAAAATATCAATGAAATTAGGGCTGTAGGATTTTGGATACTAATTGGGAAAACAACACATTTGAAGTAACCCCCAATATAAGCCTATTTTCCACTAACTGCTTTTTGAAGCGCCATACAAAGTTCTCAATAACGGACTTTTTAATGACAAATATCTCATCCTGTACAACATACACAGTGCGAACGGAATGCTCGTCATCTTTATGTAAAAATACCGCCGCTTATCAGGCCATCATCTTTGTCGTACGGCTGCTCATATTTGGAAATCAATTTCTTTTTCTTGCCGAAAGTTGAAAAGGTGTTGTAGACGTCCAGGTCACCTCGAGGCGCGAGCTTGAGTGTGCTGTAGCCAGACGTGGTGCCGGGAATGTACACGTTGTGCTGGTAGTCTGCCGCCTCGGAGGGAATGTACACGTTGTGCTGGTAGTCGGGGGCCTCAGACTGAGGCTGTGCGTACTTTGGAGTCCAAACCAAGTTCGGGGCGCTTTCGTCTTGAAGAGACATCTTGCAGTCTGCAAAAATGGGCACTGAGTGTTTTCACACCGATGACCTCCAAATATACACTTACAGGAGGGAACAGACTTAACTAAAAACGTTTCATGACGTATGCTAAAATCCTAATAAATGCCGCCATAAACGTTTACTAAGGTTTTTTATTTAATTTTTTTATTCTCTCTCTCAATAGGCAGTGCAATGTCTTGTGCAGCACTTCCTGCTCAATGGGTTGTGGAATCAAAACACCCACTAACTATGTCCAGCAGATGGCAGCATTGTATCTCTTTTCAATGGGCTCACGGTCTATGAATTTACAATGAAACACGACCGATGTGATGAAATGGAACGTTTTCAAGGATGACGTGAAATGATCAAAGCCTTTGTCACATTAAATCTAATTCACAGAGCGTCAATAAACTAAAAAAAAAATTGTCTAAGTCACAGTTGTGCAAAAAAATGTATCTTTTCAATGTCACTCAAATTACCTATTCTCGAATGGTGATTATTAAAGAACGGAATAAGGTAGAAACATACTTTTTTTTTATGTTTATGTAGTCGTAGCGCACAATATTTTGTTTGCCTTGAAAGATGAATGAAAATGCTCGAAATCGGCTCGCACTGTTGGGGTTGTTTTTTTTTGGATAATGTTCAGTCAAAGAGTTAAAGCGGAAGTCAACCCCGAAATTATTTTTTCGACAATGTTATATTCTATGCAGCCCTTCTAAATATGGCATTCTGGTTACTATTGTGCTCACAGAATATGAGTTATGAAGCAAAATCCAGCTGTTTTTATCCATCTCAGTGTCATGACTCGAGTCATGCAGGAGTAACGTTTGGGTCTTGTCTCATGTCTGGGGTCACGCCTGGGTTAAACTAACATGACTGTTTTGTTTGCGGCAAATGTCTTGACAGTTGACTTTATGTGAACTGATGATTTGTCTAATGTTTGTTTTATTTGAACTGATGCAATCGGCTTGAAACTAGATGATGTCAAGACTCTTTAATCTCTCTATATGGTTAGAAAGCAGACAACAGCCAATCAGATGATTCCATGTCAGTACTGGTGCCCACGTGGCTAACCAATGAGATTTACTGTCTTTATAAGCTTTCTGAGAAACGTATGTGGTTGCCGGATTATTGTCCATCTGTTCCTGTGTACAGCTTCTCTGAGTTTCTGTACCTCTCAATGTGAATAAACAGATAAAATCTTATTTGTGTCTGCGCCTTGGGATCCAACCCTTCAGCACACAAGACTCAGGGTGGCGGCCATTTTGGCACTTGCTGTCGACTGAATATGACACAAATGTTGCTCAGGACTCGGGTAACAACCGATCACAGCCCAGCTTCAGAAAACAAGTGAGCTTTTTCTAAAAAAAAAAAATAAAGAAAAAAAAAAAAAAAAGAAAACAAGTGAGCTGTGATTGGTCGGTGCCTGAGCAACTGTGATGTCATCTTCAGTCGACAGCAAGTGGCAAAATGGCCACCCCTGAGATGGGTAAAAACGGCTGGATTTTGATATTCCACAAATGTGATATTAATCAGAATGTCATGTTTATACTCGTGAGGTCACATATAACATATAGAAATGACACTCACCACTCATATGGTTTCCCCAGGTCCAATACTGCGGCGCCACCGAGCAGAAATACTCATCAGCGTCGTACTGTGGACGTGATAGCGTGCCTTCCATGTTTCCAGAACTGTACCTGAAGAGTTAAAAATGCAAATTCAGTGTACATTTATACATGCTGGCATGTCGATTTATTTATTTATTTTATTTTCTGTCGCCCTATTCACCTCTTGTATGCCGAATTCCGTTGATTCTTGGTCCAAGTCCAGTCCTTGCTGGAGCACTTAAGCTGCACGATTGAAACAAACCGAATGCAAATCAATAACTTGCTCATGTAAAACAAATGTGTTTTCTGCTTGACTGGTGAGCACTTTTTTCTCCTTTGTTTATATTGACATTCAATAGCTTACGTGGGTCTGTATCTTATTGCATGGCGTTCAACCTGCACAATCAAATGCAATACTATAATATATTGAATTGAAATTATTCAATACTCAGTTGATGATATTGTGAATTTCTAAATCATAAAAACATTAATTCTGTAGCTGCATTCCCCACTACAAATATGTAAATTACAATTTGAGCAATCTGCTCTGCAGCAGAGTTGGTAGGGGAGAAAAAAAAAAAAAAAAAGCCCAAACTTTTTTCCAGGTTTATAATTTGCCATAGACGCCTGAGGAGTCAGGAAAAAAACAAACCCTAATGAGATCATCATGAGGTAATGAGGGACAAATTGATTCAGTGTGAAGTATCACACTACTCGGGGTGCATGAAATGACTAATGGAATGAATAATGAATGTTGCTGCAAATTTAGCAGTTAGCAGCTAATCAGGGACAACTCAACAATGTGATGCATCCTGCTGATGCCATTTACACACATGACAGTTCATCATGCACAGTTTTTTTTTTATGTGAGTTACGTGCAGATCTAACAAGAATTAGGAAGTATTTTTTTCCGCCCTGCTTTTTTGTTTTTGTTTTCTCAGTCACGTGTGAGTCATACTGTATTTTGTAATGCTGCTGCACACTATGTAGTTTTATACAAGTGAAATACCATTTAAAATAATATATTGCATGTGACCCCACTAGTCTAAACACAATTTTCTAATTAACCCTGTGTCACCAAAACATATATTAAATACAAGAAATTGTATTTAACTTTAATTCCCCCACGGAACGTTGGGACGAAGGGAGAGTTCCGGGTGGGAAGGTTTCGTTATGTTGAAAAGGGGAGTTAGCCTGTTAGCTTCTAGCTGAGTGGGGAGTTGCTGTTAAGACCTCAGAAGCTGATGTCAATAAAACGCTCCGAGCTTCAACACTCCGCCTCCGACTCCCGTCACTGCTCGCTACAAACTCTTAATATGTTACGTCGTTGCTGACATTACCAGGCATGTCAGTCATGTAACGTTAGTATACCGTACACTTATTCAGCCTGTTGTTCTCTCTTTTATTTTTATTTTAAATTGCCTTTCAAGATGACATGTATGTTTTTGGTGTTGGATTTTACCAAATAAATTTCCCCCAAAAATGCGACTTATACTCCAGTGCGACTTATACGTGTTTTTTCCTTCTTAATTATGCATTTTTTGGCTGGTTCGACTTATAATCCGAAAAATACGGTAGCTGTAGTGTATTGTTACAAAATAGGCAAAATAGGCGACTTTGGTTTTGGTATACCCACTCAACACCAGTGTTGCCGGCGCTACTAAGTAACTAAGTAACGCGTTACTCAAAAAAATTTGCTTTTCAAAGTAACTAGTAGTCTAATGCGTTACTTTATTCTACAAAGTAGTTGATTAAAGTTACTGTCAATGCGTTACTCCACATTTTCCTGAAGAAGGCAAAAATATCTCACTGTTGTAACAGTCACAAACAACTGCGGCTAACTACGAAGATGAGGCGGAAGTCATTGATCACCACACTGAATTCAGCCATGGTCTGGTCGTGAATGGTTTGCACATTCAAAACAAAAGTGATGATACTTTTACTACTAGTTTTATTAACCAACAGGCAACAAAAAAAGTGTACATTATGGACCATAAAAGTGGTAAAAAATTTTTTATTTCCATCCTCAACTGGTCCGTGAAGCATTCTGGGATGAGGTCGTCTCTGCCCTCTCGCCAGGGGGAGTGACGTCACACAAGTCACGTTTTCAGCATGCACGAGTCCACTCAAGTGGACACACTTGGAATAGCGGAACAAACAAGGGAGGAATTAAGGGGATTTTCATTTTCAACCTGGATAGATTTTTATTGTTTGTTTTATAAAAAGTATGTTACAAGAAGTCAAGAGAGACTGCCTATTTTGTTTTTCATAAAAAAAAAAAATCATTTTCATGTTAAAAATGCACTTTCAATAAAGTATTTGGAACTCCGTTTCTATCGCATTGTTTTATGTTGAGATGGTGTTATCGGCAGCTGCTGAAAGTAACTAAAAAAGTAACTTTTAATCTAACTTAGTGACTTTTCAAATCAAGTAATCAGTAACGCAATTTAGTTACTTTTAAAACCAAGTAATCAGTAAAGTAACTAAGTTACTTTTTCAAGGTAACTGTGGCAACACTGCTCAACACACAGGCTGACTGGTGACCAGTTACCAGCCATTACCATAACTCTGAACAGAATAAGCAGTGTAGAAAATGTCTTGTATTCTGTGTTACTGGATGAAGTGAGTGCATTTTGTGCGCTGCAGTTGTTACCTCTTTCTGTGTTGAAGTTATGTTGTTGGCCAGCTCATTACGGTCCAGCGCGCTCCAACCGGACGTCAGGTAGTCGGTGCTTTTAGCGTTATTCTGTCGAACGGACAGCACCGGGCTGCAGGGCTTGAGGAACATGAAGTCGCTTTTGGAGGATTCCGGCGTCAGACACATTTTGTAGCAGTAAGCTTGCGGCACGGCGCCGTTGCCGCTCGCCTCGTCCGTCGACATCCTGACGTTCAAATTGGACTTTTTGAAGACGTCGGCGCCGCCGGGCGAAACCGAGCGACAGCAGCAGCAGCAGCACATGGTGGCGGAGGGGAAGTTGGACTCTTTGTTGGACGCTCTGTCCTTCAGCCTCCTCACAGTAACAATGACGATGATGGCCACGAGGAAGGTTAAGGAGATCGCGCCTAGAGACACGATTAAGTAGAGGCTAAAGTTGGAGCTGTGACGGGGGCTCGGTGACAGGTCACCCGAATCGGGCTGAGATTCTGGCAGGCTGTCAACCACTGACAGGATGATGGAAACCGTGGCCGAGAGGGGCAGTTGGCCGTTGTCCTTCACCAGAACGACCAATCTGTGCCTCGTGGGGTCTTTCTCGACCAACCGTCGTATCGTCCTAATTTCCCCCGTGTATAAAGCCACGCTGAACAAACTCGGGTCAGTCGCTTGGAGCATCTGGTAGAAAAGGCGCGAGTTCTGACCCGCGTCGGCATCCGCCGCTCGTATTTTGGCGACCAGGTAGCCGGCGTCCACGGACCTCGGCACCGCCTCAATCGGGGGCGTCCCGTTTCGAGGGAGAGGCGACACGATGACGGGCGCGTTGTCATTCTGATCCAAGATGAATATCGTCACGGTGACGTTGCCCATTAACGGCGGGAATCCGGCATCTTGGGCCTGCACTGTGATTTGGAAGTTTTTCAACTGCTCGTGGTCAAACGACCTGAGGGCGTAAATATTGCCGTTGTCCGAATTTATGGAGACGTATGTCGAGGCAGGCATCTCTCGGATGTCAGCTTCCATTATGGAATATGAGATGTAAGCATTTTGGCCGTAGTCCGGGTCATGCGCTGTCACGGAGCAGATGGAGGCCCCCGGTGCATTATTCTCGGTCAAGTACACACTATAAGCAGGTTGTTTGAATAGCGGCGCATTATCATTCACATCAGACACTTGGACAACAATCGTTTTCCTTGTAAATAAAGGCGGGGAACCCATATCTCTTGCGGTGAGTGTAATGTTATACTCCACCACTGTCTCCCTGTCCAAAAAATCACTCGTCACCAACGTGTAGTAGTTTTTAAACGAGGAGTGAAGCTGGAAAGGGATCAGATGAGGGATCTCGCAGTCGACGTTGCCGTTTTCCCCGGAGTCTTTGTCCGTCACGCTGATGACAGCAATGACGGTGCCCGGGGGCGCGTCCTCGTGCACAGGTGTGGACACGGAGGTCAGAATGACCTCCGGCAGGTTGTCATTTCGATCCAGGACGTTCACCAGCACCTTGCAGTGCACCGCGACAGCGGAAGGACCTTTGTCCTTCGCCTGGATGTAAATTTCATGCATCCTTGCTTTTTCATAATCGATCAGCCCCTTCACTTTGATTTCCCCCGTGCGCGCGTCCACGAGGAAAAGCTGGCGCACTCGGAGGGGCGCGTGCCCGCTGAACGAGTAAGTGATGTCCGCGTTGGTGCCCTCGTCCGAGTCGGACGCGTTGAGTTTGATGACAACTGCGCCCTTCGCTGCGTTTTCCGCCAGCCTGACTCGATAGAAAGATTGGTCGAACACCGGCGCGTTATCGTTGGCGTCCAAAACGGTGATGTCGATTTGCGCAGTTCCGGACCTCTCCGGAGAACCTCCATCCACCGCCGTCAGAACCATTTGGTGCGCGCTCTGCCGCTCCCGGTCCAACGGGTTTTGCAGGACGAGTTCGGCGAATTTACTGCCGTCGCTCCTCGTTTGGACGTCCAAAGTGAAATGCTCGTTGACGCTCAGCAAATAAGTGCGCAGCGAATTGGAACCCACGTCCAAATCTTGCGCGCTCTCGAGTGGGAAGCGGGACGCCGGTGCTGCAGATTCCGAAATGTCCAGATTGAATTCGGTCCAAGGGAAGCTCGGGGAGTTGTCGTTCACGTCCACAATCTCCACCTCAACTCTGTACAGCTCCAGAGGGGTTTCGATGACCACTTGCAAATGGAAAGAGCACGCCAAACTCTGCTCGCACAATTCCTCGCGATCCAGCCTCTCGTTTACAAATAAAACTCCGTTTTCCAAATTGACCTCCACGTACTGTCTCCTGGTGCCGGAAACGATGCGGAACCTTCGCGCTGAGAGTTCCCCCAAATCCAAACCCAAGTCCTCTGCTATGTTGCCCACGAAGGCGCCATGTTCCAGCTCCTCTGGGATGGAGTAGCGGATCTGTCCACATGCCGAGTCCGAAAAGCAGACAATCAACGCCAAAGCGCAAAATGTGGAGCATTTTACGCACGCTTTTCGTCTCTTCGCTCCTTGTGTGCCCATTTGGAGGCTGTCTCTCAACTCCCCATCAAAACTTGAGACCGCTTATAGAGGTCAAAATTGCGCACGATGCAGTTTGGAGGGCAAACAATAAAAAAAACAAAAAAAAAACTTGACATTGGTGAGACTGATGCAGCTCCTGTGTGCCTGAGAGAAAGGAGAAAGAAAAGAGGAGGGTGTGTGTGTGTTTGGGGGGTGGGGGGGGGATCACATGAGGGCTATCACAGATTAGTGTGTGGAGACAAAAACGACATCTGCTTGCATCTCTTTGCTGCCTGGCCCGATCCGATTCATGCCACAGTCCCAAGGTTTGAAGTGTATTTACTATTTTTTTTTTAATGTTATTTTATTTTATAAAAAAAAAAAAATAAAATAAAAAAAATAAAAAGAAGTGTATTTACTAGGGGTGTTAAAAAAAATATCAATTTGTCAATATATCGCGATACTACAGCACGCAATTCTCGAATCGATTCAATAGGCAGCCGAATCTATTTTTTAACATCCATTTTTGATGAAAAAATATTCAACAAAACGTCTAACTTTAACACCTTAACTCATTCACTGCCTTTGACAAGTATACTTGTCAATTGTATTTTTTAGAGCGGTGCTAAATGGGGGCGAATCTGAGCATGCTCCACTGGAAATATCAAACTTGGAAACAACTTTACTGATGCCCAACCACCGGTAGATGACATCATTGCCCCATTTTATACGGAATAAACACAGTTTCAGAGTCCATTGGGAGAAATGGCTGTATTTTGGCAAACCTACATTTTTCTGCTGTCAATTATAAAAGAATGGGACGGGACAAAACGTAGGGAGTCGATTCTGTCATTTGGTAGATTCGGTTGAAATGTAATTATTGAATGTAATATCACGTGAGTATTGACAATTTTAAAATTTTCTAAAATGACTGGCAGTGAATGAGTTTTTAATCATCCTGATTATGAGATGGAAAAATTGTGATGTCCCTGCATAATATCACAATAGTGCAAGATATTGAAATGAACAATACAATATTGTATAAATAATGGAGTGATGGCTTTCATTCATTCATTTCACTTTCAACACAAAAAGAAGGCTTGGTTCATGTTTATACAGCTTTGTCGTTATTTTTTAAGAACACATGGGGACATCAAAATTGTGCTACAAAGACTTCGTCGTTCTTTGAATTTGTGTTTGAAGTGTTGGACGTATCAAAAAGGAAACGTCTCTTGAGAAGGCTTCAAGTGAAAATAAATCAGACCTGCACTATCGGAATCTTTTGAACCATTCTGCAATTCAGAAAGATAATAACTCAGAGAAATATTAATGGAACATATCGGAATCATATTTATTGGCCCATGTATATAAAAACGCACAAGCAATTTGTCTTTACAGTCGCAACCTGCTTGAAGAAACATGAAAAATAACAATGACTAACAAAAGGAGACGGAACGGGAAGCCTGGTGGCTCACTAATCAGCGCACCGAATTTATTAGATGAGAAACGGGAAAACATGTTGATCATTGTGCTAGTAGAAGAGTATTTTTCTGATAAGTGTTACTCATATTTTAACTAGGGGTGTCAGATTCGGTGTGGTGGAGATGGACCCAAGTGCAGGGAGGCAAACGAGGCGTGGCAGGGGTGCTCTTAAATAAGTTTTAATTGAACCAAAAACGAAGTGCAAACATAAGATACAAAATACAAAACAGGGCAAGAATCAGGACAAAAAAAAAAAACAGCAGCATGAACAGGAAGAAGACAACGACAATGAACCAAGAAGAACGGAACGGAACACAGGTGACTAAATAAACACGCTAATTGACAGTGATTAGACACAGCTGGGCAAGACACAAGTGGCAGGGGAAGCTGATTGGTCGATACACTGGGAAGGGAAGAAACATGCAGGTGGACAAGGTTAACAATAACGAGGCCAGGGGAGACAAACCAGAAAGCAAAAACAGAAACATGACAAACTCAAACTCAAAATTATCAATCGTAAATCATCGCATGACTTCAATGGTTAACTCGCGATGATTCACACATTTTATATCTGTTCTAAATGTACAATAAAATGTTAAGTTTTCATACTCTTGTTAAAACAAAAGTGGGAAAAAATATAGCTGCATTTTTTTGTAGTCGTTTATACAGTAATTTCATAATAATTCATAAAATTGAGTTAAAAAAAAACTAGTGCAATATTGATTTTTGTTGAGGTCATTTTAATGCCACTAGATGGCATAATTGCATTTGTAAGACATTGGTGACAGCTCAGTGCATTTTTCTTTTTCATATTAAGAGCCAGCTAATCTTTATCGTGAATTCTGCACATATTTAATATTGTAAAATACAACTTGACCCCAGTCGCCACAAAAACATGTATTATTATTACTGCTAAATTTTGACGTGGATGTGTCTGCTGCGTTGTGACTGGAATTCTCCCAGTACGACCTTTCCAAGTAAGGGGCGGTCATTAATCATGCGTTACAGGAAGTGGCTTTAAAGGAACTTTGAATTAACTCAAAATCAACACACTCATTTTGACACCACTATTTTCAACATTTGTTGCTATATGAGTGATGGTGCTATTAAAAAAAAAAAAACTAATTCAATCCCAAAAACATATAAAAACGTTTTTTTTAATACTGTCCTTCACTCCCAAAAACGTGTTTACACATTATTGTTTTTTTTTTTTTTTTAAAGAGCATACAGACGGCTTTGATGCAGCTTCTGACATGAAGAGGTGGCTTAAAGCAATGATAGCTATTAAGAAAAACAAGACAGCAGGTGGCAGCAGACTATAAGAGATCAGCCAGTCAGTGTTGAATATGGATGACATTGAGCTATATTCTAATAATTGCTGCAAAATGGAAATGGATATAAATATCCTTTTTTTTTTTTTATAATATAAGAAGAGATTCAAATCTTTCTTTTGGTAGCAATATAAGGAAGCATTCAGTCAAAATCCTTGTAAAACGAGCTTCAGTGAAAATGGCTGGGAGTGAATGAGTTAAAGGCACCATTTTTTTTTTTAAAATACATGCATTCATCGGAACTTCATTGAAACTCCATTTTGGAGTGTCCTGTGAGTGAAGGAGAAGATCTAGAACATTCCAACACATTCTGAGAGTATTATCACTTCAACAGAGCAGTTTTATCTGTTTACCATCTACTCAATGCACGCTCGACCCATTTGCTCCAAAAAAACCCAAAAAAAACCCAGTTACCCTGGCTGAAAGCTGAAAACACAATCTGTCTGCAGCAGTGAAACCGCAGCAGATGGCGAGGTTTTTCCACGGGCTCATGCTCTTTTTAATTAATGGAATGGAGATTAGAGGGCATTTTCCCTGGATCATTAGCGAACAGAGGAATTAAGACATTTTGTGAGAAATAATCCCAAGGCTATCCGTGTAATGCACATGTGGTTTCCTCTCCGTGGTCATATTGACCTGCTTTTCAACAGCCTAAGTGCATGGCATCGCTTACCCACTTGCACGAGTAAGTAGCCAGGATAAGGGGACACAAACGCCACATTTCGGGATCAAAAATACAAAAGAGATTAACTCCCCGTCGCTCTCGCTCGCTCTCCAACGCACGCTGGCAATCTCCCCCCTTTCGCTCAGTCAAGGACAAAAGCAGAATATCAATCCTTTTGTCTTTAACTGCTTTTCAGCTTTAAAACCTTTAAAAACCGCATTAGCGTCTTAATCGGTTTTTAGTATGAAACAAAGTTTGACGTGTATTATGCGAAAATGGTTTAAAAAAAAAAGCATGTCATGTGTTTTGAGATCTACTAATTATTTTGAACGATGGTTTAACCCAGAGGTGTCCAAACTACGGCCCGGGGGCCATTTGCGGCCCGCCGTCCATTTTTTTTTAGTGGCCCGCGACATATGCTAAAATTGGCATTTGACTCGGTTCAAATAAAACAAAAACAAAAATGTTTGGAGATGGTCAAAGTAAGAAGGGAGGGTGTCGAAAAACACAGGTGCTATTAAAGGTTATTTTAGTTAACTAAAACTAACGAAAAAAACAAAAATTTAAAAAACAATTTCGTTAACGAAATAAAACAAAAACGAAGATGCTTTTTAAAAAAAAAAGAAAACTAACTGAAACTACATTTTATGTTTACAAAACTAACCAAAATAAAACTATAATTATAACAAAAATGTCCTTCATTTTAGTCTTTGGTAATTAATTTAATGCATGAGTCTTTGGGGATGATTTGAAATGTGATTATTAGTAGATTTATTTTAATACAAACCAGAATAATGATGTCGCACCCATGTTTTTTTTTTTATGTTGCGCATGAGTAATACACATTAAAAAAAAACAAAAAAAAACCCCAAAAGCCTAAAACTAATACTGAAACTAGCTAAACTAAAACTAAGCATTTATTAAAGGACTAAAACTAATAAAAATGACTAACAGAACCACCCTGAAAAAATAATTAAAACTAACTAAATTTAAAAAAACAAAACTCAAAACAAAATAAAAACTAAAATGGGAAATTCCAAAACTATAATAACCCTACTGCCATATTACAAAGAAATTTGTTTATATACTGTGGCATTTTTTTTTAAATATGCAAAAGCCCAAATAAATTATTTTTACAATTTTTTAGGACTAAACACAATTTCTCTTCATAATAATTGGCCCTTGCATCCTTCGGATTTTCTGGATGTGGCCCTCAAATGAAAAAGTTTGGACACCCCTGGTTTAACCTCACAGGGGAAAAACAGTTCAGATTTTCTGCACTCCCTTCTTGGAACAAAGCAAAACGTTACTTTTCACATGATTGACTGGGGTTAATAACAATTGCCACTACTGACCACTCCTTCTTGTTTATTAGTTGCAATGATATGATTTTACATTGATGCAACACAACATAAGAGAAATCTAATTCAAATGAAAGTTGTCAAAAAATTCATGCTGTAAATCTATCATCGGAGCTGCCATATTGTGGGACCTTCAGGGGCACGTTTATTATAACCTCCAGAGTCTTTCACCTTGCCTGCTTCTCTGACGAAACTGCAGCCGCAGGATCGCTATAATGAGTTTACCTTGAATTTTTATTTCCTTTTCATTTCCTGGTCAAGAATGAGAATATACAATACACCGATTTTTCTTCTCTTTTCCTTTTTTTTTTTTTTTATCATTTGCAAATCCACAAGCACTGGAGGCAATGTCAGTGAAACATGACGTTGTGATTTGTCACTGCCGGCAGGCGCATTGTAAACAATCCTGACCTTCCTACTTCCCATGAAGGGAAACTGATGGTTGGAAGAACATGCTTTGTTTTATTATGAACTTGCCCATTTGAAATTGCATGCCGCTTATTGATGTCGTCTCACAGTTTACATTCACATTTTGGGTGGGATAAAAAATGCCCCCCCAAAAATTACAAATTGTAAACCCCATAAATATATATAAAAAATAAAAATACAAATAAATAAATAATAATACTAATAATAATAATAATTTTATTTTGAATGGCTTCTCTGTTTGATCTGTGGTATGACTATACATACAAAACTCATACATTACAATGCTAAGCTTATTAAAGCTTATACAATCCCCCGCAGCTTCATCATCACTTAACTTCTCATTCATGTCTTTGAAACAGAATTGAAAAGAATTTGAAAAGAATTCACACAGAGCCAGGAGGCTGCTCCAGCCCATCTTTGACCAGTAATTGTTGTATGCTCAGCGCATTGTGAGCAGGGGCAAGCGACTCTTAACCTTTTTTTTTTTTTCGAGCACTGAGGAAGTAAACATTGCAGGAATTCTTTGTAGGGAAGGGGAAAACACATTGGTCAGAAGTTAAAGTGGAATTTGTAGTCATATTTTAACAGAGCCCCAAATGATGAAGTTGCAAAATTACTGTCGAAGTACAGATGCTTGTGCACAAAATTACACTGAAGTCAAAGGGTGGAGCATGCACTTCACTTCATAAATATGGCACTTTACTGTATTTTAATTTATTTAATTCAATCTCCGGTGCAATAACCTTATTTATTGATTGATTGAATTTTTATTTTATTTTTATTTTTCTTCTTCTTCTTCTTCTTCTTATTATTATTATTATTAATTCAATCTCTAGTGTAATAACCTTATTTATTGATTGATTGAATTTTTATTTTTCATTTTATTGTTATTATTATATTATTATTATTAATTCAATCTCCGGTGTAAAACCTTATTTATTGATTGATTGAATTTTTATTTTTTATTTGATTTTTCTTCTTCTTCTTCTTATTATTATTATTATTATTAATTCAATCTTTGGTGTAATAACCTTATTTATTGATTGATTGATTGAATTTTTATTTCTCATTTTATTATTATTATTATTATTATTATTATTATTATTATTATTTTTTTTTTTTATTTATTTTTTTTATTTTTTTTAGAGCTCTGAATTGTTCATTCGGTCGTCTTACCGATTCAACGTCATGATGATTATCATCATTACTTTTTTTTTTTTTTTTTTTTTATTAAATATTTTAATGTATCACAACCAATATCCCAAAACAGCCTGACTTCACAGGTAAGCAGAACACATCTTACTCATGCCCTGTTTTTGGGCATGGGGACGTATAAATAATGAAGAAATCAAGTTTTACTAAAAAAAAATTTGTGAGCTCCAACTGGTTGAGCGTGCATCATTTTGCCACTAGAGGGTGTCACTCCATCACAGATGCTGTATACTTCTTCTTCTTCTTCTTCTTATATTATTATTAATTCAATCTCTGGTGTAATAACCTTATTTATTGATTGATTGAATTATTTTTTATTTTATTATCTGTTCTCATTGCTGCTGGACATTTAAATTTCCCAGAAGGGAGCCATCCCAAAGGGATCAATAAAGTCAAGTCTAAGTCTAAGTCTAAGTCTAAAGTACTAATTCAACTTGACATGTATGCTGTCAAAACAAGTTTCCCATAGCTTTCATAATTTTGCGAACAGAGTAACAATGCAAAATTAGCTAATGATACAAAAAAAATGAGTAAATACATTTTACTTGTAGACAAACTGGGGATTTTGTGGTTTTTTTTTCAGTTTAAAAGGAGAATTTCTGAATGCCAGATGCTGATGGCTTTTAAGCAGGCACCAGACAGAATGCATTAGCCATAAATCATTCTTGCCGACAACAATTCTCTTCAATCAGGCGACGGATGGGGAATATTTTTTATTTTTTTTTGTCGCTCTCTGGTTCACGTTCCTCCAAGTTTGTCCCTGTTTTCACTGTCACCCTCGGGTGTTGTGATGTAATCTGTGGAAGTTGAAAAAACAAGTTTACAGTACTTTCCTTTGCTGCCTTTTTGACAAGGACTCAATTTTGCAAGTTTTAATACTTCAATATGTTTATTTGATTCCTGGTTAGGCTGCTCCACTTAGTTTGTGCATGACTTGTCTCATTATTAGTCTCTCTTGTTTGTCCTTGTGTTCCGATCTCCTTCGCTCACCATTCTTGCCTGCCATGTTTTTATGCATTTGCAGTCTCTACCATGAAAACAATTTCCTTATAAGGAGATAAAACAATGTGCCTTTAATCTTCTTGGCTATTCAACAAGCGTTTCAGCGCATCCATGCCCGGTTTGCTTTGCCTGTTAAGTTGAATTGAAATTGTAGTAGTATGCAGCGCGGCGCATAAAGAGCAGATAATGCAAAACGCACTTACACATGATAGTCGCTCTTTGCTTGGAGATTACAGCACAATTGAGGTCACTGGCAGATGTGCAGGGGCTAAACAATTAACTCGCTGACAAGCAGATGTCTCGGCGATACGGCACACCAGCCAAATGTATCAGTTTAAGGCGATCTTCAGTGCTTTATAGCCTGTCAAGTTCTCCTCTCTTGCTTGAGGATCCCATCTGCACAAAAGGGAGTTCCTTTTTTTTTTTTTTTTTTTCTGATTTAGCCCTATGCTAAATGTTTACAATTTTTCAGACATAATGTATGATGTCAGTATGTTGTGATGTTAAAGACAGAATATACTGGAATTAAAAGTGCATAATATGAAATTAAAGTATACTATAAAAATAAAAAGACTACCTAAATCGAAGGCGACTACTGGAATTTTTAGAATTTGGGCTCCATGTTCTCCTCTTGAAATATGTTGTAGTTAGGGATGTTCGATACCACTTTTTTTTCCACACCGATACCGATACTCAGACCCTCAGTACTCACCGATACCGATACCAACTGCCGATACCAGTAGTACATTTTGACAAATAAAAAAAATCACTAAAAGATCATTTTAAACAAATATATTTCCTTTAATTTTGACAACAACAAAAAAAACCCGCACAGTCATTCTTCAATAGTCTTAATGCTCAAAATAAAACACAAAAATGCTCTTTTAGTTTAAGATTCACAATTTTGAAGTATTTCCAAACCGGTAAAGTTTTGGTGAAAAACTGCTAGCTAGCGCCACTTACAGGCAAGGAGGGCTCACTTAACGTCTTCCCCCTCTGCCATCGGTCGCTTGTACTCGTCTGCGTTACGAGTACTCGAGTACTTGAAAAAGGCTGGTATCGGCCCAATACCGATACCTGGTATCGGTACTCGCCCATCCCTAGTTGTAGTGATTTGACTGAGTTGAATAATAAAGACAAAACTAGATACTCTGCAGAAGCCTGGCCGAGCCCCATTCAATATGGCCGCCACGTAAACATAGTAGCCATATTGATTGGGAAACTATTTTTCCTGATTATCTAAAAACAGATATGCATATATTCTGTGATTTTTCATTGTCATTATTTACTTTATTTTAATTTTTGTTTAGATTTTTTTCAAACATTTATAAAATAATGAGGAATATATTGTTTTTAATTCTTTTTAGAAGTTCATTTCTAACATTCCTCAAATAATATGGGGAAAATGTATTATGAGTAGCCGACACTTGTGAAAAAAAGAGGGTAAAAAAAAGCAATCAAGCAAAAAGAAACATATACGGTAATATAAATAAAGCTGCCTTGCTTATTGGTTACTCAATGTGTTTGGTTGGTTGTGCCCTGATCGGTCCAGGGTGTTGGCCTGTCTCACCTAAATTCATCTAGAAGAGGCTGTTAGCACACTGGTGATCGTAATGAGAACAAGCGTGTTAGAAAACGGATGGATGGATATATTAATGAGGTCAGAGTGGTGCAGGAAGGACTTGCGCTGTTTGCATTTAATATATCCGTCCCTGTCATGTATGCAAATGAGTTAGCTAAGATATGACGAAACTCTAAGGCAGGGTGTCAAACTCATTTTTGTAGCAGCCCACATATGTAATGATGGTTTTTCGTTATGACTGAAAACCATGTACAAGTAAAATCACCTCATCATGTTATTGTGGGAATGCTGGAGCATTACTTTTTTTCCGCGTAACTACTCCCACATAATACTTACAATTTACACTGTTTAAATTTCAACTCGCTTCAAAAATTCACGCCTCCCGGGGGCTATATATTGTCTGATTCCACATTGCTTACAGTATTTGCACAATTTAACGTTTAATATCAACTTTTCCCCATTCATTTCCAATGGGACAGACATTGTAGTATCATTTTCCACGCCCACTTCCATACGTATAATTTATCATCATTACCAGGTGTCTTACACTGCTCGGTGGCGCAGTTGGTAAAGTACATTGTCCAGTAACACAATTTCATATTTTAGCTCTCAATTTACCTGCGATTGGCTGGCAATCAGTTCAGGGTGTACCCCGCCTACTGCCCGAAGCCAGCTGGGATAGGCTCCAGCACCCCCCACGACCCTTGTGAGGAGCAAGCGGTTCAGAAAATGGACGGATGGCTCTCTCAATTTTGTTTGTAAGCATTCCACATGCATTCAAATCTTAGCATTCAGCTTTCAGCATTCCCACGCAATTTCACCAGAAATTGCACTTAGTCTAGTTACTGTATGTATGCACAATTTCAATTATGTACTGTGCATTTTAAACAATAAACATTTTTGAAGGAGATGCTGTCCAATGAGGATTAAACTAGCGCATGCAAAATAAGTAAAAGTGAAGAATAACGGTAATTTTGCCGCAGCTTTCCAAATCCAAAACAAAAAGAACAACAGCATTTAGCAAGAAATACGGAGATAGTCACATGTTTTGTTGAGTCACCTTGAATAGTCTTTGCTAGTGTAGCTACAGTGGAAAGGTGATGTACAATCTGAGATTGAGGCACATATGAAAATGTCGTTTTGCTGCGGTTTTAACCCTCAATCCTTAGCAGACAGCTTGCAAATATAAAACGTTTGTCATTTAGAGTCTGCTGATGCAATCACAATTATTTCCAATTCGAGAATAGAAACAAGGTGCCATCGCAAATTAGCTTAAAAACCCTGTATAGGACGGTGGATTTAGAGACTTATTTCTAAATACATTATTTATTTATTTTTAGTTTTGAATTGTTGAGCTGTCGCGTTAAATTCTTTTTCACCATTTCAATGTGCGCTTATGTGTTTTTAATATACTAGATCATCTTAATAACGTCCGATTTTGATCAAAATCTATAATTCCTTCAGCATCTCCTCTCCACCCGCTAAACCGAAACCTATAATTATTTCCACCCAATTAAAATAGCACTCCCCTAGGACAGAAATTTGATAATCATCAACCAATTGTTAACCAAGCATAGCCAAGTACTTTCATTTTTGCTCCGCTTCGCTCTGCTGTGGTTGGCAATATCCTGTTCACTAAAAGTCTCGTGTCCATTTATAAACCACAGGTTTGGTTTGTGAGAATACAATAGAACGTAAATACTCCCTCTGTTATGGAGCAATGAAAAAAAAAACAGTCAATTTACTGGTGGCAAAGATCTGCTCTAAACAAATATTATTTACTTTTTGGAAGATAGAAGGAAGATTTATTTGAGCTCTGTTGAGGTATCACATGCTGGCCATCAATTTACATAGTGTAGCAGTGTGAAAGTGTCTCTCCCTGCTGGTCGTTAGCTAGAATGCAGCTTAATGGACTTGCATTGGCGCCAAGTGTCAGAAGTGGGACTGACTCACAAGCAATAGTAAGAATAATTATTATTAAATTATATACTGTACATCGGTCAGTGTAACTAGATTTGTCAATTAATTGAACCAAGGTCAGCATTATTTCAGTATTTATACGTTTTGTGATATTTTTGTTTGGTTGTGTGCCCTTTTTTTTTTCCTGATGAAATAAGAGACTTTAATCTTTCTTTTGATAGGTTCCATGTTTTTATAGCAATTGAATACAATATTCTGTGGGCCTTGCAAAATCAGTCAAAATCTAGTAAAACAGCCGGGAGCGAACGGGATTACGAAATGTGAAAATGGCTGGGAGTGAATGAAAAAAAAAAAAAAAAAAAAAAAAAAAAATAAACGAATATTTTTGATCTGTTATTTATAAATTATCGGGTCACAGACGTACTGGTCCTTCCCACTTGAGATCAAATTTGGGTGAAAGTGGCCCCTGCATTCGAATGAGTTTGACACTCATCCGACCAGGGAGCAACTAGATGTGAGCTGCACCCCATAAGTTATTATTTGCTTTACCGTAGATGTGCTGTAGTGAAAACATGTGCGGATGGAATTTCCGTTGCAGAGTTTCATATTATCTTTCCATTTCAAAAAGACACTGGGATGTGCTTCCTGTCATGAATGCAAGGCAGAAATGCACCTGTAGAGGTCAGCATATGTCTAATCTTTTTTTTTTAAAGATGGAACATTGATAGTGTATAGACAACCTATATTCACTCTCCATCTTTTTACTCAGGAAACGGCGACCCATAATAATGAGCAAATGAATAAATTAAATATCATTATTATTCATGATTACAATTTGCTTACCATACATAAAAACAACACACAAAACAAGAATCTCTGAATTGAATGCTTAGGCTGGTCTCAGTCTTATTCTTAAATGGATCCCTCGTCATTAGCACCTTTTAAAACGTTATTTGTCTAAAATAAGCCGATCAACTACTCTCACTCGCGTGTGATTGGGAAAATCCCGCATAACATGTCATTGTTTACATTATGTCGATTCAGAAAGCTCATTATGCTTGACACTGCCTAACCCAGAATGGAAATACTTAAGCACATGTGTGGCGCTGGAAGCGATGTTTTTGTGCAGCATAATAAACATCCGTTTATTTGCTTTCTTCTTGAGAAAAATCAAACACAATAATCAATTTGACGCATGAATAGTGTATTCAAACATCACATTCAGATGAAATAAAAGTGATAACCTGAATTAGTGAAGTATTTGCGACTAAAATGCTAATTGCGGAATGCTGTTAACATATTTCTTTTTTTTTTTTTTTTTTCCCGCCTTATTGCTGCAAGCTAAAATAATACATATTTATTTTGTGACCTTGCCCATTTATCATTTCCCTTATTTCAGAACACGGTCATTTAAAATCTTCACATTATAGGAATCAATAATCCACCCTAGTTAATAATTCAAAACTCATGAAAAGTCAAATTATGACAGTTCTCATTATAACATTCATTGCTGTTTGCCATGGAGAGATTTAAAACACCAAATGGTACAGAGCATAATACTGTGTATACATGCAGTTAAATCATACATATAACTGTTTGTCAGAAAAATGAGATGGGGGCATCCATCATCGTGAATTTCTTAACAACATACTCTTTCAATTTCAGGAGCTCTCTGCGATTCTGCCATTTTGAAACTGAGTTCACCTTTTGTATAACCAGATTAAATTGATTGTACAGTGGCCTCATGCATTTTTTTTTAAAAATTGTATATATTAATGCTATTTTGGAGAATCTATTTCCTCTTTAAATTCTACCCCCACACTCAGAGAGGTTCTGGGAGTGCTTTATCTTGCCAATTATAATTAGCTGGAATCCCTCAATGTCACAACATGCCAAAATGGATTATTGACTAAATTTATAACTGCTCAATGCCTCAGGTTAAGTCTATAACATATAAATCAAATCTTTCTAATTTAATTTGCAAATTAATTTCCAACAGAATGGGTCATATTTAGGTGGCTGAATGCCAAGTTTTTTTTGTTTTTTTTGTTTTTTCCAAGGCTCCAATAATAACTAAATGACTCACCCGTTTTCAGATCAGCAAGCCAAACAAATTGCAGAATAAATCAGTTTAGAACATGCTGCACAATGACAGTGTTTTGGTTTTAAACCTTAAAAAACAAAAAAAAACCAAAAAAAAAAACCTATCATTTTGACAGATGACAGAAGTGATGATGACAGTGCAGAATTTTAGGAACGTGTTGCGCGTTGATCCAACAGCATGTCACCAAAACCTTATGTACTGTAGTATTCCATTAACAATAGATCTAAAGCAAACAAGTTGATATTCACAATTGCCGTTGGTCAGTATGGAATAGGTAAAAACGTTTGGCTAAAAAAAAAAAAAAAAAAAAAAAAAAACTAATTTGGGCCAAATAATGTCGGTGAATGCCACTATTAGTGTTAGTTTGAATATATATAGTTGAGCTGGACTAGAGTTGCTCAACTTTGCTTTGGAAATCATGCAGTAAGGACACTGACTGGTATCATTCAATTGAAAAAAAAAAAAAAATCTATATTTATAGAGCACTTTAAAACAACCACCACAGTTTTCTGAATTAAGAAAATGAAAACAGCAGAAGCTCCAGAACTGAACCCTGTGGAACACCATACATGTTAATTCATATTGCACATATTCGTCAGACCACTTTCTTTTGAGTTAAAATAATGAAGAAATTACACGATTTACCATCACAACAGCCACAAGTCGACTAGTGAGCAGTACAGATAAATCAAATAATTTAGCATGAAACTTTGAGGTTTGTTTTGTACGAACAAACCAGAAATTTGAGTCATTGAATTGCTGCTCGAGTGGCATTTTTTTTTTTTTTACCTTTTGTTCGGCGATCCACCCCAAAAACCCGGATTGCTTCATGTCTCGTTTAAAATAAAACTAAATTAAAAAAATAAAAAATAAAATTTTTAAAATAAAAAAAACATTTAAAATTAAATAAAAAAAATTACAATAAAATAAAAAAAATGAAATTAAATTACAATTAAAAGTACAATTTTATCATAGTTTAAGATCACAGAGCACCAGCAGCATTAGTAAACGATTGCTTCTCTTACTCCATTAAATGCCCACAACCACTGAAATTCAACACTTTGATCGACACTGTAACCGCTGTGGCAGATTTAAAGCCAAAAGCCAAAGAACCGTTTTAATACTTTTGACCACCTTCTTTATGTGCGGCGCATAAAACGATTTGAATGGAATCAGTCAGTTGAAAGATGTATTTCAGCTTGGGAGGCTGGCTGAGTCGGCGGACAAGTATTGGCTATAGAAACTGCAGTCGGCAGAGTCAGTGAAGAAGGACTAATTCCACCTCCCACAAGTCCTCCAACAGTTGATTGCCTGGGTGGGCAGCATTGGAGGCAATCCCTTCTGCCCACCTCTTTACTCTGCTGTGAGGTGACTGTTCAGTGGAGAGCTACTGGCAAACAATAACTCTGTCATTCAGAAAACACACTGCAGTTTTTCCCCCCCGCTGCAAGAAAATGGATCGTGGAACAAACAATAGGGATGCGCCCGTGGCCTTGTGTGACTGTTTATTGCCTGTTTTACATATGCAATTATATAGATATTTTATTCGAGTTGAAGCGTTGCTTGCATATCAATTCAGATACGTCATAATATCACCCTCTCAATGCTATTGTCAATTAGCCATGAATTCTGTTTAGTCTATTTGCTGTTCTACCTAGACAAATATATTTTCCTTAATAGAAATTTAAAAACACAATAAGGCATATGCTGTACACATTAGAAATACATGAGCATATTATATTCCCAGTCTGCCAATTGCAGTTGAATTTATACCCAGATGGATGTATTAATATGCAAATACCTCAGAGAAATAATCCTGCACGGAATGAGAATGTTCAATGGGGTGTGTAAAATTTACACAATGTCAAAAAATACGTCAAACTTTTTTTTTTTCTTCTGTATTGTGACTGCACTGAGCTACTGGGGTTTGACAGATGCTCCAAATCTTGGAGCTTCAATATTACATGATATGACATACTGTATTGAGGCTTTTCCACTGGTTAAGCCTATGATGCAACTTCTTAAAAAAAAAAAAAAAAAAAACAGTACTCATTTTCAACTTCTCACACTTCTTTGGGTTTAGTTTTGAACGTTTACTGGATTAATACTCAATATTAAAAATGGATTAGGCCATTCGTAATTCTTGCTCATGTAGCAGCTGTCAAAATGTCACATTTTGAAGGTCTGTGATCCCCCTACTTGTACATACTACAATAATGTGAATATGCACTGACTCGCCAAGACTTTAAGGACGCGTAATAGAACATCCCAAGAAATGCAACACGTCAAATTGGAGATGGAATCATGCTCACGTTTGACTGAAATAAGGCACACCGCATTATAAGGCGCACCTTCAATGAATGACATATTTTAAAACTTTTTTTCATATATAAGGCGCTACAGTAGAGGCTGGGGTTACATTATGTATCCATTAGATGGTGCTGCGCTAAAGGGAACGTCAACAAAACAGTCAGATAGGTCAGTCAAACTTTATTAATAGATTACAAACCACATTTCTGACAACTCCATTCACTCCCAAAATGAATAAACAGCTGTTTTATTATTTTCTCTGAGGTAAAATATTAGTATTAGCTAGCGATCCAAGATGGCGGGATCTTCTGCGCATGCGTGTCAACGATCGTGCAGGGTCACCGATAGCGTCTTGACAGCGAGACCTGTTGCGGCTCAAGATTGATCCATATATAAGACGCACCTGATTATAAGGCGCATGGTCAGCTTTTGAAAAAAATTGAAGGCTTTTAGGTGCGCCTTATAGTGCGGAAAATACGGTAATTCCAATGTGGCCATTGTTGTGGTTGCAGTAGTTTGAGCTCAAGCGCACCATACGGAGAGCTGTCAAAATAAAACATCAGGAATACCCGCTATCCTACTAAATCATTGTACAAGTTTGAGTCCCTCAAGGGTCGATTAAATTTTGACTGTAGTCTACATTTTTCTTCGCGCAATAAGAGAAGCAAAACACACGCAAGCATTCTTGAGCTGAGCGTTCGGTGGAGGGGAGGTTAGCTTGTTTGGATGCCTTGCTCGAGGGCATCTTGATTGTTATGACCCTCCAATTCCAAACCAAAGTCCTTTGGGATGAAGTAGAAACTTGACCAGACGTAGAGAAACTTGACCAGACGTTGAGAAACTTGACCAGACGTTGAGACTACTAACACGGTTTAGCACACCTCAACTGAACAAAACAAGACAAGACAAGACAAGACAAGACAAGACAAGACAAGACAAGACAAGACAAGACAAGACAAAACAAGACAAGACAAGACAAGACAATGCTCCCACGACGCGTGAACAAACACCACTCACTAAATACAACACTAACGAGACACTAACAAGACACAGAGTGCACCAATTAGCAACACATACGTGGAGGGGAGACACACACAGGTGGATGAGGTTAACTATGACGAGACTAGGGGAGACAAAACCGGACAAAAAGACAACATCAACACCCAAAACGAAACCAAAACCGAAACATGACAATGGAGAGATGCATACCACTACTGTCTTGGTAAAGACGATATTCAGACACAATCCTTATATTAGATCATGTAGATGTACCTAATGAATTGTGCGACAAGCGCAGACAAACAATCTGGCGTATCAGCAGGCTTTATCAATGAAGACAAAATAAATGGTGGTTATCAGCATGGAGTACGCTGATAATGGGTTCAACTTCCTCATTGAGCTAATGGGTGGAATCAAAAGGCAGGGGCTGAAAAATACTGCCGAATCAATACGAAGCACTTATTTTGATTGGGCACAGTAACCACAAACAACGAGAAGGTGTTAGCTCGCTTTTATCCTCCACCTTTGTGTTGTCTCCTTTTCAGAAAAGAAATGCTTGTTAAAGAAATGCATTCAGGAGACGCAAAATGACACATCGCACTTACAAGGGGTTGCATGCATTATTGTATAGTTCAGGCACATTCATCTTTTTACACTTAGCATGTCAAATATCAATTTAGTCCATTTAAATGAGCGTAATCTAACTACATTATTGCACGAACAATGCCGTGCCTTTTTTTTTGCACTAAAAGGGACATTGCCCCTGGCCTTGAGCAGTGTAATTTGTGTCCATTTGCTAAATGTTGAACATTTGACAGCTCATCAATAGCCATAGCTATTTTTAACTTTGTTCAAGCACAACAGCCTGAGGAGTAGGTTAGATGAAAAAGTATTCATCTTCCTCAACAAGTCAATTTGTTGTTCAGTATGAAACAAAAAAAAAACAAGGTCGACGGGGGCTCTCAATCGGCTGCCACTGCGTCTTTATGTTTGATGCAAAATCATAGCGACGTCAACATAATTGTGAATTGTGAATTGCTCTCAAATAAGCATCGCGATTGTAACCGTTCTGTACAGTTCTGACCCATCGCGTGTTTTTTCCCCCCCCATAGTTTTAATCAAAGCGATTGGAATCCAGAGCGCCATAAGCTTGCAACAGTGATTTGTAGCTTCTTGCCAGGCACGTGTCCGCGATAAAAAGTCGAGTTCTGCATTTAGCAACGTTCAAAGACCTGCAGCTCAATGAATCTTGCGCCTTTCAACTTGATGTACACTCACAACAACGGACACTCCCTCACTCTCTTTTTCTTTCTCTCAAGTGGAAGCTTTCAGTTGCAAATGTATGCGTGTTCTGACGTGAAGCCGCTGGAGAAAATCAATAAGCATTTTTTTTTTATGGCTGACGATCTGCTTTTCCAATATGTAACACACGAGTCTTACAGTAATTAAGGGCTAATTATGCCAGTTATTTAACGTTTTTCCAACTATACAAATTAAGGGTGTCAGGTGATTATTATTATTTTTTAATTGTAATTAATCGTGAGTTAACTATTGATGTCATGCGATTAATCGCAAATGTTATATCTGTTGTAAATGTACAATAAAATGTTTTTTGTTTTCATACTCTTGTTAACGTAAAAGTGTAAAAAAAAAATATTAAGCTAAAAGAAATATGGCTGCATCTTTTAGCCATTGATACAGTAATTTCATAATTCATAAAATTGAATAAAAATTAAAAAGATGTACTGTGCTGTAAAAAAAAAACCGAGTGTGATACTGATTTGTGTTGGAGGTAATTTTTCTGCCACTAGATGGCATAATTGCATTTGTAAGAAGGTGACAGCTCAGTGCATTTTTCTTTTCATATTCAGAGCTAGCTAATCTTTGACATGAAGTAACATTTTTAAAATTGCAAAATACAACCTGACCCCAGTCTCCACAAATTATTAAATTAATTACTGCTAAATTTTGTCTGGAATTCCCCCAGTAAAGGCTTTAGAAGTTAAAAAAAAAAAAAAAAAAAAAAAAGTGGCATTAAAGGAACTTTGAATTTACTCAAAATTAACACATTGATTGTGCCACACTTAAGACAAATACATATCTCGACAAGTTGCAGATTAGTATCCTTTGCATTCCTAAAACAGCCTCACTAATTGCCCTGACATTACACATGACATTTCTCAAAAACAGAGTGTTTCTGACTATTTTCTATTGATAATGATCATGTGTCTCTCACGATACCAAATGATTTATCACCCGGCTCTATGTTGAAAGCTTTGAGGTTAAAAAAAAAAAAAAGAGTGTAAGTGTTTCCACTGATCAATCTTGAGATGTTTCTCCAGCTTAATTGGAGTCTGCCAGTGGTTGGACATGATGACTTGGAGATGCACACACCTGTCTATATTAAATCCCACTGCGCATGTCACAGTGCAAGCCAACCATGAAGGTGAAAACATTTTATGAAGACTTGTGAGACAAGATTGTCTTAAGGTAAGAAATAACGGAGTCCTTGTTACTCAAAATAAACAACTTTTCTCCACGTCGGGTGGGTTTCCGAGTTCGAGTCCCTTTAGTCTTCCTCTGCTTTTTTTGTTCTGTTTTTATTCCAATCAGGATCAAGGGTTCTAAGTGAGCACACCTGGTTTTGTTGTGATGCATCCTGGGTGATGTCGTGTCCAGATGGTCCATTTTGGTGCGAGGCACTGGTTCGTGAAAGGGAATGTAGCGTCCTTCCACTACATGTCCTCTCGTGATGCCACAATGTATAAACTAAAAAGAGCCCAAGAATGGAGCCTTGTGGCACTCCCATTGAGCATTTTTTGAGAGAGGACACATTGCTATTTACGCTCATACAAAATGTGTTAATTTGCAAAGGAGAATATTGCAATTTACAGTGTCAAACGCCATGTGCAAGTCGAGCAATATCGCTCCAACCACTCCCGGTTGTGCTGTGTATAAATACTGTTTTTTATGAATTTTTCGAATACAGCTGCAACATAACCAAATGTGGAAATAATGAAGCGCTGCGAATACATTCCGGATGCATTGTAGGTTAAGATCATGTTCGATGCTTTGCTAATATGACTGCTGCCCTTTGAATCGTGTGAATTATATCTGAACATACACCTCTCGCAAACAAAATTCAATTATTATTATGAAGGTCAGCTTTGCTGTCGGGTGGCTAATATGCTCCATTCTTTGTTGAAAGGTGAGCCCAATAAATTGGCACGAAAAAGAAAAAAAAAACACACAAAAAAAACTATTCAGCTGTTCTCAAACTGGGTGCCACAGTACCCGAGCATGCCATGAGAAATCCTCAGGGGTATTGCAGGAAATTATCCAATTTCACTTTATTTATCAGAGAATTATTATTTATTCATGACAAATATTGTACAAGTTTGTTTATATATAGAGAAAGTAGAACAATTAAATGCTCTTCCATGAGATGGCAGAAGTTACAATAAACCTGTTTATCCACTTCCTGCCATTCACATAAAACAGGGGTGTCCAAACTATGGCCCGGGGGCCATTTGCGGCCCGCCGTCCATTTTTTAGTGGCCCGCGACATATGCTAAAAATGCCATTTGACTCTGTTCAATTAAAATAAAAACAAAAATGTTTGGAGATGGTCAAAGTAAGAAGGGAGGGTGTCGAAAAACACAGGTGCTATTAATGGTTATTTCAGTTAACTAAAACGAACGAAAAAACTAAAATTAAAAAAACAATTTCGTTAACGAAATAAAACAAAAACTAAGAAAACTAACTGAAACTACATTTTATGTTTACAAAACTAACGAAAATAAAACTATAATTGTAGCAAAAATGTACGTGTAATATGTCTTTGGTAATTAAATTAATGCATGAGCCTTTGGGGATGATTTAAAATGTGACTTTTAGTAGATTTATTTTGATATAAACCGTAATAATGACGTCACGCCCATGGTGTTTTTTAAATATTGTGCATGAGTAATACAAATAGAAAAAATAAATAAATAAAAATAAAACTAATAAAAAACTAACAGAACCACCCTGAAAACTAATTAAAACTAACTAATTTGAAACAAAATAAAACTCAAAACGAAATAAAAACTAAAATGAAAAATTCCAAAACTATAATAACCCTACTGCCATATTTCAAATAAATTGGTTTATATACACCGTAGCATTTTTCTAAATATGCAAAAGCACAAATAAACTATTTGTACATTTTTTAGGACTAAACACAATTTGTCTTCATAGCATTATGTGGCCCTTGCGTCCTTCGGATTTTCTGGATGTGGCCCTCAAATGAAAAAGTTTGGACACCTCCTGACATAAAAGGTGTCATGGCTTCCTGCGAGTATTGTGGCCTCGAACTCACACCAAGTCAGTACATCCATCCATCCATTTTCTTGACCGCTTATTCCTCACAAGGGTCGCGGGGAAGTCGGTACATTTGTGAGTAAATTGAGATGAGATCACCTTCATTCAAGTATTTTGTTAGGTCGTGTCCCAGAGACATTTTTCTCATGTCAAATGGACGCCTTGGCCTTGCTCTTTACATTTTTATAACTCATAAACATGGTGATTTGGATCCTGAACAGACACAATGGGCACCATTTACAAGATCAAATGACTCAACGGCGCAAGTCATGGGAAAACGATGAGACCGCTGCCCCCCCCGAGTTAGCGTCGGCTACGTGCGTTCCACAATTGAACAAAGCCTTTCAGCGCCGACATATCTGATGTCATCATAGAGTAATGGCTGGCTCCCATTTTTTTTTTTCTCAAGTATGCATTCTAATCTAAAATGATGATGCAATTTGTAGCAATATGATAAATGCAATTACAAAGAAGAAATATCGCAAGGAGCCACAGCAGGTAAAAGTCACAACTGGACAATTTTCTTCTCATTCAAAATATATTATTTGACCTTACCTTCAAGAAAAAAAGAAAAAGAAAAAAAGTCTATGCTAAATAAATTATATTTTATAATTTTATTATAATTATTCTAATAATTTTTTATTATTAATTTTATTATAATATAATTATTTTATAATTATTTAATTTTATTTTATAATTATTTAATAATAAATTCTACTACAAGTTGATATTATGTAACATCTATATGCGCTTTTTAAAGTGGTAATTATCGTGGACCAGTCTTTCGGCATTCCTGTGTATATTTGGATTTGCTTGCTTATATGTAGTGATGGAGCGCCTTATTCTCAGATGGGTGACATTGGACTCCAGAGGTGTCGAAAAATGATAAAACCATCACCTTGAACAAATGCGTTCAATGGAACATATTGAACTTTTCCATCGGCGTGTCTATTCAACTTATCTGTGGCTCTGAGTTTCTAACCTATGTCAACAGTAGGTTGAATTGTGAAAGTGAAAAAAAGAAAACAGATTCAATGACATCTATAGATATATAGACCACCTTATGGACTTTCAGAAACTGTTCATTCGTTATAGACTGTAAAATAGCTTGAAGGTTATTGAACTTGTAAACTTGACAGCTGGTAGAAGTAGCAAACAGGGAAAAAAAATATCCATAGTTTCATAATATATATGAAGTGTTTCAGCTTCCAATGAGAATTGTTTTTATATTTATAAAACTGAATGGTAATTGTAGTAGAAAATTGACATGTCCTCATACTGCTATTTTTTGGGTATTTATCTGTGTAAATGATCAAGTTATTTGGTGGGTGCATAATTGGCCTGTAGGGCAGTAATGACTGAGCATGATGAATTCTGCAATAAGTGGCCGGGCAAACGTGTGGTGTCCAGCAAAAAGAATGAAGTATTTTACTGCTTCTGCTAATAGTTGTTTTTTTTTTCCTTCAGGTTTTATAATACGTTATGTATGGCCAATAATTCATTATCAATTATGGATGGTGATAGATGCATAATCTATATCAATACATAATGTTGGTTTGCTGGTCAGCAGTTTTGTGCCGCCCTTGAATGTTTTTTTTTTTTTTTTTAATGTACTTTGCACTTAAAAAATAATAATGTTCTTGAGAGTGTCGTTCACTGATTGCTCCCCTGCTGATCCCAAGAAGCAGTTGAACCATGCTCACAGATCTGGTTGAGACTTAATACATTTAATATACACTGTCATGTGATCTCACATTACATAAAAAGTATTGATAGGCTACATTGTGAACAATACAAACAATGAAGAAATTCGTTCATTTGATTGTCACACCCACTTGTCACAAAGTTTTGGGCTGATTTTGCCTCTGCACATTTCTCACCATCATGACAGACTTAGAAAATCTTCCTGATTACTTGATCTCCAGGTAAAGCAAGAAAATTATGAATTAATAATTTCCTTGGCAGATTTAGAACTGGATTATGCCCTTTTTAAGATGGAAAAAGATTCAGACTATGATGAGGTGGTTATGTAGTTTGTTGCCACATCATCTAAAGAAACGTAATTTTTTTGGGGTGCCATAAAATCAGTTTTCACAATAATCATGATCCTCATTTACTACGATTCAGAACTGATTTAAAATGTCCCCAAATCGATTTTATTTAAATTATTTTATACTGTCTTGCCCTTGTTTGTGTGTGCCTTAACTGAAAGCGGTTCATGTCGTACATGATTTGGCCACTTAGCGGCAGTGTGGTTCCGCGCGTTATGATACACTGTTAAGTTGTAGCCACTTTAGAGCCAGTAAGAGTTGTTTTTTTGCAGTGTAGGAAGAACATATGTCAGTGAGTAATGTTAAGATGCTTGTTTGTATACATCCCTGAAGCTTTTTTTTTTTTTTTTTGTATGAATAGCCATTCTCTTGAGTGGTAAAAGTGCTTCGAGTAGCACGCTAATTAGCGTGAGCGATTCAGTGGCGCTTTCCCTTGTGCGTTAGCCTTGAGCTATAGCTACGTTCGGGAAACAAGTTAAACAAAGTGTGTTTGCATTTAATTGTATACAGTGTGTAATTTTCTTTGTTTTGTGTGTTTAGATTTACAGTTAACCTCAACTGGAGTAATAAACGGCTATTGTTAGGAGTTCATGTTGCTTGGGTCGGGAGACTGAATCGAGTGAAGAAACGACTGATCTGTATTGGCTAGTAGGGCTGCACAATATATCGGAAAAATATCGATATCGCGATATTGGCTCATGCAATATGCATTATCGCAAAGACATGCAATATGTTTGATATGGAATTTTATGCTTTGATCTGAATTTGACCAGTCAGATTGTCAGGTTTACCTGTTTGACTTTTATGAAACATGACTCTCTGAAAATAATCCCCTCCACACCCTCTCGTTTTATTTGGTTTCCGTGCCCCTAGTTCCATGGATGTTCCAACCCTAATAATGCAAATGTAAAACATAGTTGGAACACGAACGAAAATGTGCACTGACATCCAATAGTTGAACATAATCAAGAGGTAATTACAATTAATTAAGAATACATTGAGTTGGATTATTTTGCCGCATAAAAAAATCTTTCATTAGATAGAAAAAATGTAATTTCTTTAGGTACATGTTAAATAGGGATGTAACAATATCCAAACATCACGATACGATATTATCACGATATGAAGGTCACGATACGATAATTATCACGATATTGTGGGGGCGTTGGCGATATTTAAAAAAGATCACAATATTGTAAAAAAAGAAAAACAATAAAAACAAATAACAACAATGCATATAAACCACCTGCAATCTATAATAATATTGAGGCACTTACTTGCTAATGCAAGCACACATAGATTTTAAACATAGAAGGCCAAAACATCCCTAATGAAAATTAAATTGCACTAATAGCCCCTAGAGGGTGCTAGAACTGCACAAATGGAAACCAACCTGACTTTTATAAAAGATGTGTTCCTTTTAAATATTGTGAACATGGCGACGACGATATTGTGGCAGTTTTAATATCACGATATCACGATATTGCCCTTATCGTGACATCCCTAATGTTAAATATCACAATAATATTGATATCGCTATATTCAGCAACTATATCGCATGTTTTTCCAATATGGCGCAGCCCTATTGGCTAGCTCATAGTCCAAGACCTTTGAAGCCGGGAGGCCGCCATATTTAAATCACTCCCAAGAAACGTTTCTCGGCATACGATCCTAATCATTTACAGCATCGAAACTGGAGAACATTTGAGACAGCACTTAGTAGAAACCGCATGATTTACGATGTTTCAAATGTGTTAAACAAGAAAATTTCAGACTTGCCTTATATACATGTATAAGTTATATGCTTAATGTTTAAAGGAGGAAACATATACTTTATTTTTTAAATGAAAGAATTATACCTGTAATTCTATAAAATATGTCTCTGCCAAATCTAATATTGGGGTCTAAGGAACTGAGAGATAAAAGAAAAAGAGGGTCTTCAAAGCAGCACATACTTGTAAAAAAAAAAAAAAAAAAAAAAAAAAAATCCAATCAAATCGTGAGACAGTCAAATATTCCCACCCCTAATAATTTTCTACTCTATGGGGTATATGCCACGGAAGAGGCGGGACCGAACCGGAACCAAACCTGATCACGGAAGTCGGAAGTCCCGCCTCTTCTGTGGCATATACCCCATTATAGACCTCGTTGGTTTGACATGCAATGTCTTGTTATGCTATACCAGGATGCAAGTTGTCAATATTTTCTTAATTGAATCAATTGCATGATAAAGATAGATAGATTTATATATATTTTTTCCATTTGAAACATACCTTGTCGACAGGATATATTCCTGCACACAAATGGCAAGGGTTAGTCAGGGCTAGCTGGGAATCATGTCCAATAATACCTTCACAGTACTTTCAGCAAATAAAGGTTACTGGAAACAATCCTTCCGGTGTTGATTATTGGAAAATAGCCAAGTGAGGGAAGAGTGGAAAATCTTTCATTGTGCACGGAAGCAGGATGACTGCAACGACTGGATTGATTAATTTACTTCTTAAAGTGTCAAAGCAGAGGATTCAGTGATGGGGCCAACCGTTTCAAATATTCAAAAGGGTGAATGTACTTGTGAAAAACCTATTAACTCTTTGACTGCCAAAAACGTTTAATAACGATTAGTAAAATCAGGACGTATGCTGCCATAAACGTTAAAAGACGTCAACTAAGTTTTTTCGTTTTTATTTTTTCCTCAGTGCAACGTCTAAGTGCAGCACTGCCTGGTCAATGCGTTGTGGGATCAAAAACACTAACTATGGCCAGCAGATGGAAGCATTCTAACTCTTTTCGTGAATAATCAAAGCCTTTGTCATATCGAATTTTTTTTTTGATAATGTGTGGCAGTAAAAGTGTTAATCACTGTGATTTTTTTTTTTAGCTGTGTGGATGAATCGCAGCGTCGCGATTCCACAAGAATCATTAGCCGCCGCCACCGTCGCTCACTCTGAAGCATACATGGCGGCTAATCAGCAGCTCTAATGGTGTCATGTTTTGGTTCTGTTTGGGGTAGGTTTTGCTTTGTTTTTGTTGGGTTTTGAGTTTGTCATGTTTATGTTCTGCTTTTCTTGTCTTCCCTAGTCTCGTTAAGCCTTGCCATGTCCACCTGTGTTTGCCTGCCCTTCCTCATGTGTCAACCAATCAGCTCCCCCTTCCACTTGTGTCTTGCCCAGCTGTGTCTCGTCGTGTGTAATTAGTGTGTGTACTTAGTCATCGGTTTTCGTTTCAGTTCTTGTCGGTTCATTTTTCCTGTTTCCCTACGTTCTTGCTTGCCATAGTTAAGTCTACTCTTGTATAGTTTTTCCTGTCGGTATTTTGTTATTCTTTGTCACCAAGCCTGTTTGCCACTTTAGTTTTTTGTTTGATTAAATTGACTCCTTTTGAGCACCTCTGCCTCCCTGACTCGTTCCACCTCCTGCACTTGGGTCCACCACCACGCTTCCGAGCCCTGACAGAATGAACCGACCACGAAAGGACCCAGCAGGGAGCCGGTGCCGACCGGCACGACGTCGGCCAGCTCCCAGACGCCATCAGCCTGTTGACCAACCCCGTTCCCTCTATGTGGGTTCAGCTTTCTCTTCTGGTACTTGTGTCTCCGTGTTCCCCTCACCTGTTAAAACCTATTTATCCAGTTCACCACCTTATGATTCCCATTACAGTTATTTAAGTGATTCTGATTTGGAACTCACAGACACAGAGTTAAACATTTCTGATTTTGACACCAGTTTTTGTTCACCTAGTGAGTCTCCCCGGGCACTTCCTTATGACACGATTTTGTCACCCCACGTTTTTGTTGACCACGATCCCGAGTTTGATTTTGATTCAGAGTTAGAGGATGATTGTGAAGTGAGTGAGCACACCAAGTTTGGTTTGAGTGCGAGTGAAAGCTTTTATAGTTTTTTGTTTGCACGTTCCCCGTCACGTCAAGTAGCACCTGTTTCCGCGTCACCTGGTTCCCCGTTGTCTCGAGTTCCCCGGTCCCTTGGTCAACAGGCTGGTGTGACTACAGCCCCAGCTTCCCGCAGACAGAGGAGGAGGCAGAGGCGACCCAAGCCACAGCCTGTGCCGCTGCCGCCGCAGCCCCTGGCCGCTTCGCCTGTGCCGCTGCCGCCGCAGCCCCTGGCCGCTTCGCCTGTGCCGCTGCCGCCGCAGCCCCTGGCCGCTTCGCCTGTGCCGCTGCCGCCGCAGCCCCTGGCCGCTTCGCCTGTGCCGCTGCCGCCGCAGCCCCTGGCCGCTTCGCCTGTGCCGCTGCCGCCGCAGCCCCTGGCCGCTTCGCCTGTGCCGCTGCCGCCGCAGCCCCTGGCCGCTTCGCCCGGTCCGCCACCTTCTGTTCCTCGTCAGGCGGCGCATGGAATGCGGCCGCCACCTTCTGTTCCTCGTCAGGCGGCGCACGGAATGCGGCCGCCACCCCCTGTTCCTCGTCCGGCGGCGCACGGAATGCGGCCGCCGCCCCCTGTTCCTCGTCCGGCGGCGCACGGAATGCGGCCGCCGCCCCCTGTTCCTCGTCCGGCGGCGCACGGAATGCGGCCGCCGCCTCCTGTTCCTCGTCCGGCGGCGCACGGATTGCGGCCGCCGCCTCCTGTTCCTCGTCCGGCGGCGCACGGAATGCGGCCGCCGCCCCCTGTTCCTCGTCCGGCGGCGCACGGAATGCGGCCGCCGCCTCCTGTTCCTCGTCAGGCGGCGCATGGAATGCGGCCGCCACCTCCTGTTCCTCGTCCGGCGGCGCATGGATTGCGGCCGCCGCCTCCTGTTCCTCGTCCGGCGGCGCATGGATTGCGGCCGCCGCCTCCTGTTCCTCGTCAGGCAGCGCATGGAATGCGGCCGCCGCCTCCTGTTCCTCGTCCGGCGGCGCATGGAATGCGGCCGCCGCCTCCTGTTCCTCGTCCGGCGGCGCATGGATTGCGGCCGCCGCCTCCTGTTCCTCGTCCGGCGGCGCATGGATTGCGGCCGCCGCCTCCTGTTCCTCGTCCGGCGGCGCATGGATTGCGGCCGCCGCCTCCTGTTCCTCGTCCGGCGGCGCATGGATTGCGGCCGCCGCCTCCTGTTCCTTGTCCGGCGGCGCATGGATTGCGGCCGCCGCCTCCTGCTCCTCGACCGGCGGCGCCTGGCCAGCGGCCGCCTTCGCTTGCACCAGTTCCGGCGGCGCCCGGCCAGCGGCCGCCTTCGCCTGCACCAGTTCTGGCGGCGCCCGGCCAGCGGCCGCCTTCGCCTGCACCAGTTCCGGCGGCGCCCGGCCAGCGGCCGCCTTCGCCTGCACCAGTTCCGGCGGCGCCCGGCCAGCGGCCGCCATCGCCTGCACCAGTTCCGGCGGCGCCCGGTCAGCGGCCGCCTTCTCCACCAGTTCCGGCGGCGCCCGGCCAGCGGCCGCCTTCGCCAGCATCAGTTCCGGCGGCGCCCGGGCAGCGGCCGCCATCGCCTGCACCAGTTCCGGCGGCGCCCGGCCAGCGGCCGCCATCGCCTGCACCAGTTCCGGCGGCGCCCGGCCAGCGGTCGTCATCGCCTGCACCAGTTCCGGCGGCGCCCGGCCAGCGGCCGCCATCGCCTGCACCAGTTCCGGCGGCGTCCGGCCAGCGGCCGCCTCCAGCTCCTCGTCTGGCGGCGACCATCCCGCCGCCCCCTCTGCTACTCGTCGGGCGTCGAGGACGCCCTCCTGACCGGCCCCGCCGGGCCCTCCTCGTCGGGCGTCGAGGACGCCCTCCTGACCGGCCCCGCCGGGCCCTCCTCGTCGGGCGTCGAGGACGCCCTCCTGACCGGCCCCGCCGGGCCCTCCTCGTCGGGCGTCGAGGACGCCCTCCTGACCGGCCCCGCCGGGCCCTCCTCGTCGGGCGTCAGGGACGCCCTCCTGACCGGCCCCGCCGGGCCCTCCTCGTCGGGCGTCAGGGACGCCCTCCTGACCGGCCCCGCCGGGTCCTTCTCGTCTGGCGTCCGGGACGCCCACCAGACTGGCCCCTCTGGGCACTCTTCGTTTGGCGTCCGGGACGTCCACCAGACTGGCCCCGCTGGGCACTCTTCGTTTGGCGTCCGGGACGTCCACCAGACTGGCCCCGCTGGGCACTCCTCGTTTGGCGTCCGGGACGCCCACCTGACTGGCCCCGCTGGGCACTCCTCGTTTGGCGTCCGGGACGCCCACCTGACTGGCCCCGCTGGGCACTCCTCGTTTGGCGTCCGGGACGTCCACCAGACTGGCCCCGCTGGGCACTCCTCGTTTGGCGTCCGGGACGTCCACCAGACTGGCCCCGCTGGGCACTCCTCGTTTGGCGTCCGGGACGTCCACCAGACTGGCCCCGCTGGGCACTCCTCGTCTGGCGTCCGGGACGCCCACCTGACTGGCCCTCTGGGCACTCCTCGTCTGGCCACCTCTAGGCTTTTGGCATTTTGTTTGGTTTTTTTTGGACTGCCCTCGATAGTGGGCCACGCACCCTCCCGCCTGTTTTTGTTGTTTATGGACCTTATGGGACATCTGGGAGCTGTCCCTTGAAGGGGGGGTACTGTCATGTTTTGGTTCTGTTTGGGGTAGGTTTTGCTTTGTTTTTGTTGGGTTTTGAGTTTGTCATGTTTATGTTCTGCTTTTCTTGTCTTCCCTAGTCTCGTTAAGCCTTGCCATGTCCACCTGTGTTTGCCTGCCCTTCCTCATGTGTCAACCAATCAGCTCCCCCTTCCACTTGTGTCTTGCCCAGCTGTGTCTCGTCGTGTGTAATTAGTGTGTGTACTTAGTCATCGGTTTTCGTTTCAGTTCTTGTCGGTTCATTTTTCCTGTTTCCCTACGTTCTTGCTTGCCATAGTTAAGTCTACTCTTGTATAGTTTTTCCTGTCGGTATTTTGTTATTCTTTGTCACCAAGCCTGTTTGCCACTTTAGTTTTTTGTTTGATTAAATTGACTCCTTTTGAGCACCTCTGCCTCCCTGACTCGTTCCACCTCCTGCACTTGGGTCCACCACCACGCTTCCGAGCCCTGACAAATGGACACAGTTCATAACTGTCAATCTGCTTTGGTTGCGAGACACCGACGGGAAGAACTGGCGCGTACCGACAATCCCAGGTAGCCTTTACCGCATGAACGAAGGTGATGTGTCGCACGGCCATTATTTTACCTCCTCATTTAACGCGACAGCGGATTCAAACGCCGTCGTCGTCCTCTTCTTATACTTAGTGAAGCGAGGTGAGCTCCCTATAATTAAGGCAACCTTATAGACGGCGTTTCTGGGCGAGTGCACGTATGAGTACCTGTGTTGTCGATGTTTCATCTTTATTAGCCGGAGTATGGTAAGCCTGGCTCTTCATGCACTAATCCCCAGCTAAAGAAACAGCTTTCAAGGAATTAACATCAAAAGTAAAGCTTTGCATGCCAACGGGGGAGCTTTCAATAGAGCCTGCCTCAACTATCTTCTAAGTATTTTCAGAGCCTCAGGGATAAAGTGGGAAGTTAAGTTTAACTTGCTTGGTGCTCTTCTTCAAGTCTTTGACCTTGTTTTCAGGTTCCGTAATAATCCCTGAGATGCTTGAATCCGAACAGTGTTCGGGGCAGTTCCATGGGGCGCTACCAAGGGCGATTTTTTTCCTTTTTCTTTTTTGTTCCCGTTTGGGGCTTCCGGGTTCAGTCTTGGTGAAAAATCATATATGCTGCATATTACCGAGATGCATCAGTTGCATTTTCATTGGCCTTGGGTCAGACCTATATTGATACTAAGGATGTAACGATAAGGGCTATATCGTGATATCGTGATATTAAAACTGCCACAATATCGTCGTCGCCATGTTAACATCTGTTAAAAAAAGTCAGATTGATTTCAATTTGTGCAGTTGTAGCACCCTCCAATTGCTAGTTTATTAGTGCAATTTAATTTTCATTAAGGATGTTTTGGCCTTCTGTATTTAAAATCTATGCTAATTGTCAGATGAAGGGGAACCTAATTTGCTTGTGAAGCGATCAAAGTGTGCTTGCATTCGCAAGTAAGTGCCTCAATATTGTTATTAGAGATTTTAGGTGGTTTACATGCATTGCTGTTATGTACAAAAACACAATATTGTGTGTGTTTTTTTTTTTTTTAGTATAAGCTCTTTTTTTTATTTTTTTTTTTACAATATTGTGATCTTTTTTAAATATCGCCAACCCCCTCACAATACCGTGATAATATCGTATTGTGATGTTTGGATATCGTTACATCCCTAATTGATACTAAAGCTTGCGGCAATGATACTGATTGAAAATGACCCAGATGTGGAAATTTAAAGGGAATAGGCTCAATTCTACAGTGTACATACATAAAGGTAAACCTCACTCTGTGTAGTTCCTCTGAAGTGATGTTTTGGTCCTGCGATGATAGCTGGTCTCTATTTTCTTGCAACATTTTAAGCCTTTCAAAGAACGAGCTAAGGGACAATGATGGTGATTCATTTTTTTTTTTTCCCCCTCCAATGTGAATTTCCAAGAAATTGAAGGACAGTGGGAGTTTGCGTTGTAGCTTCAAGCAACAACACAACCTATGTCTCATAGATCGGGAGGTCCGGAAGGAATTCTCTGTAGTACGAGTAGTTCGTTTTATGTTAATGTACCATTAGACTGTTATCAGAAAAACTTACTTACTTACTTTTCTTCTTCCAAATTTGTTGTCAACTTTTTTGACAGGTTATAATGGGCCATTTATTTTTTTTATTGTCCAAATCTCTATGACACTGAGCCTGATAAAACAGCACAACACAATGTGAGGTCCGTTTCGAGCTTTACATGTATTATCTATATTTAAATAAATAAATAAAATAAAGTCCAAGTGTAACATGAGGAGGCATAGTTCTAGAGTTAAAAAAAAACACTTTATAGGATTAACCATCAAACAATGCTTTCGCAATACTGCCGTGGACCAGTTTTGGACTCCATTCATCTTTATTCTCTCGTTTCCTGATTGTATTTGATCCCCAGCAATAAAAACAAAACAAAACAAAACCAAACAAAAAACATGAAATAAAAAATAATAATAATAAAATGAGTGTGTAAACTGATTTTATTCTACAAGGTACAAAAGTCATAGTATTTTAGAAGCTTTATGACACTTAAGTCTGTTGTGAGTCTTTTTTTTTGGTTCTCTCATATTTTGAAATCGTCACAGTTCGGTTTCCTGTCTTTGTTTTTGTTTCCAGGGATGGGCTCCTCACACAGTTTATTATTTATTAATTTATTACTATTACTATAAAAAAAACGTATAAATACGTCTTTGGGACACTTAAAACATTTAAAATATGACGTATTTATACGTTTTTGGGAGCTAATGAGTTAACAGCCATTGTTGCATCCAATCTGCTCATCTTTTTCTTTGCTACTTTGTTTAATAAAGTTTGTTTGTTACTTTGACATCAGCCCAAAACACAGCCTCAACCTTTAATCTTTAAAGGTACTGAATATTGTACAAAGGTGTCCAAGTGAGAGCATTTAAAAAAAAGCTTTTTGACACTCAATCCGAGCCTAATATGATGTTGCCGGCGTGATAAGTTCACCTCTTTTTTTTTTTTGTTTTTATGTTTTGTTTTTTAAATTTAGGAAAGTCTGTGCAGTCATGTCTGTATTCGCCGTGGGGTCCGAAAAGTCATTCCCACAAGTCAAATGATATTTTTGCGATGAATACTGATTCTTCATTTAGTGCTACGTTTGTGCTGCAGGAAAGTCTGCAGTGCTACATAAGCTGATTATAAACGTTTCCTATTTCCGCTCAACACGTAAACTTTGTGCCATAACTATGGATGTAAAGATATTTTTATACATTCTGCTACGTGTAAATTTGTATTTCAGGCTATCATGCCAACTTGGGATTGCGTAGGTGTGAAATATTTGGGACAATTTCAAGGTATTTGTATAGTTCTACTGTAGACCGTGCTGTTGGATTGGGTTTCTGTGAATAATTTCATCTTTTAGTGTTACGGCTCTTGTGCCTGACGGTGACTATAAAACAAGAAATAGCAAACTCCCCATTAACATCGTCATGATGTCATAGAGCACTTGTAAAGGGTAATGTAGCAGTTAGAATTGTGCTTTAATCTCTCATACTGAGACAAAGAGCCCGTCTTTGACAGCGCGCAAGAGACAACATCCGCAAATTCATTCTTGACGCACGCTGCGCACGTATGCTGGACACAGAAACAAATCGGTTGAAAGCATCTGAATCCGAAACAGCGGGATTGAAAGAGCTCGCACATGATAAAGCCACTTCACAAGCCAGTTTGCTACATGTTGCCCCGCTTGTCCTTGTTATTCTGTCTCTTCATGTATTATACTCGCACTTTGCAAACTTATTCGCCCTTTGTTTCATGTCGTGTGTATGTTTTGTTTTTCTGAAACACACTGTCGCGCGTCGTCGGAATTAATGCAGCAGATTCTGACATTTCCAGGCAGAGGGCTGTGCATTGCGAACAATAACCATAATTCTGTGTGATATAGAAGGATATAGTCAAGTGTAGTTATTAATATGTGCACGAATGGTATACAATATAGTTTGTGTTCAGTGTTGAGTTGATTCGGATTTGTTGCTCTTGTGTGGGTTTTTGGAACAGTCCGGTGTTTTAGCATAGTTAAATAAACACAGGTTTAAAAAATAAAACCATAATTAATTTTCTCCAAAATAAAAGCATATTTGGGATTGTTGGAAATGTACATTATTTATAGTAGTTAAAGGGGGCTGTCTGCCGGTTTCACTCAGGAAAATGCACTTTTTAAATACAGGATTTAAACAAACAAACTAGGTCTCAATTTATAGATCTGGGCTTTTCATAACGTGTGGGGGTGATTTTGCCATTTTGTGTTTGTTTTGTAAACAGCGGGACGTTTCTGTAGAAAGACAGTGTTTACACCCCTCCAGCCAATCGCAGAGCGGGGTGGGGGGAGGCATGTCGCAAACGGGGCCGGGCGAACGTGTCCGCTGCGTGACGTCACTCCCGCGGCAATTTGAAAGCACACACGGATTTTTTTTCCCACTCACTCATTCACACATGTAGCCTAAGCTTCTGTGAGTGAGTGAGTGAGTGCGTGAGTGAGTGAAAAAAAAAAAAATCAGTGCGTGCTTTCAAATTGCCGCGGGAGTGACGTCACGCAGCTGTTTGCGACACGCCATCCCCCGCTCTGCGATTGGCTGGAGAGGTGTGAACACTGTCTTTCCGGAGAAACGTCGCGCTGTTTACAAAACAAACACAAAATGCACGAAATACAGGCTGGGGGTGTGGGGGTTTAGGACAAAATCACCCCCACACGTTATGAAAAGCCCATATCTATAAATTGAAAAGTAGTTAGTTTATTTAAATCCTGTATTTAAAAAAGTGCATTTTCTTGAGTGAAACCGGCAGACAGCCCTTTAAGCCTCCTGCCTAAACGGAGAGCGTCCAATAGGGTGTATCCAGGTTGAGAAGAGTCAGCTGTAATCCAGCTTGAGGCATACAGGTGAAATGAATGAATGGGAGCTTACAGCCAATCACCTTCTCAGCAGCATGTACAGTGCGCTGCAGTCTCTGCCTCTTTCCTGGCAGTGGCACCAGCATACCACATGGTGATGGAGGTGGCGTGGATGGACTCTATGATGGCCGCATAAAACCGCACCGCCATTTTGTTTGTGCAGTTTGAGTTTCCTCAGCTTGCCGCATTAAGAGGGAGCTGGTGGTTGGCTCCCACTTGGGTCACAGGTGAGAGGGATATGATGCTAGCTTGATATGAAGCTCACAATACAATAATTATATTTTGGGGAGGTTGCCGAAATTAAATAAAGATCACGTAAAAAATAAATAAATAAATAAATAAAAATAAATATATCAAAAAAATATTGTGCTTCTGTGCAATGCATATAAACCATACTGTCAGGGTTTTGTGGAGGGCGAGGAGGCCGAGGCAATATCCAAACTTTATTTATACAAAAATAAGGTGGCACACAAGGCGCCGACAGGAAAGAACGAAAACAACAAAAGTTCTAAATCCAAGAAAACTCAAATAGCATGACAAGGAATTGGCAAACCATTTAAACAACAAAACGTGGACTCGACAATGGACAAACAAAGACTCAAACAAAAACGGGAGAATAAATACACACCAACTAATTACCCAACAAGTGACACCTGGACACGTGGCTGGGGGACCTGATTGGCTGAACACAAAGGTGTGGCATGACAAGCGCAGGTGTACATGATCACACTAAACGAGAGACACTGACAACACACAAGGAAAACTGAAGTGATCATCAAAGACAAAACATAAAAACCATAACACCTACAATCTAATAAAACAGTTAATATCGAGGCACTTGAAATGCACGCACATATTGAGTTCCTCCACATTCTGACTCGGTTCACGCCCACACGACACGATATTATGTTCCCCTTCATCTGACGATTAGCATGGATTTTAAACATAGAAGGGCCAAAATAGCCCTCATGAAAATTAAAGTGCACTAAAAACTAGCCACCAAAGGGTGCTAGAACTGCACAAATGGAAATCAAACAGACTTTTTTTTTTTTTTTAACAGATGTGCAGCTTTTAATATCGTGACATGACAACAATGATATATTGTGGCACGTTTAGTATCACGATATCACGATATTGCTGATATCATTATATCCATAACAGGTGATGGTGGTGCCCAAGAAGCAGAAGGAGATGCCTGTGACCTTCCTGAAGTCGATGATCATCTACTTCGTTTTCTGGGTGTTATTATTATTATTATTATTATTATTATTATTAATTCAATCTCTGATGTAATAACCTTATTTATTGATTGATTGAATTATTTTTTTATTTTATTATCTGTTCTTATTGCTGCTGGACATGTAAATTTCCCAGAGGGAGCCATCCCAAAGGGATCAATAAAGTCAAGTCTAAGTCTATCCAGGACTCCAGCAGACACATCACCATATGAGCTAAGCCAAGATTAGGGCGGTGTTAAAACTGATCAAGTTTTAGGGCCTGATGGCTGAAGGTGCCGCAATTAGTGCATAGGGAGAAGAACCAGTGGCAAAGTACAGAGCCCTGTGGGGCTCCAGTGTTGATAGTCCTTGTGTGCTAGACCGTCCTAACCCAGCCACATGTTGCTCCTTGTCCGTCGAGAAGTCAAAATGCAGTTTTCCAAATATTCATCAATTATAAATCTGAAAAGTGAGCCGTGCATTTGTATTAAGCCATACTGGCGCAGCCAACAATGCTGATTTGGAATGTTGCTTCGACATTTAAACAGAAGACAATGAACTCTCCCGGAGAATACTGGAAACAAACACTTGCACGGGAGATTAGTTGATACATCCGAATGTGCACTGGGGTAAAAGCAGCCCCGAAAAGTCGTGATTTAATGAGAAGTGGAGGGGCCTGACAGGCACGTCTCTCATTAAACAGACAGAGTTTTAATTAGAGCGAGCACTGTGGCACTGCAGGTGTTTACATTGAGAGAGAGAATCTATGCCACGAGCGGAGGGGATCACACCGCTCGCACCTTCACAGAAGATATGGGAATGTAGCGGAAAAAAAAAGCCACACAAGTTGAACTGCACTTAAGCAAGCACTGCACTGACTGCATTAATTAGATTTCACCCTTCAGTCATGCACTGTAGCAAACGAGCAGCAGGGTGTACTTTTAAAGTGCATGACAGGGGCGACAGTAGGTCATCCATAAGGTCTCTGACTTTGAAAAGGAATTGCAACTAAGTTGTTGGAGAAGTGCTAGTCTTCATCTTTACCACGGTGCTCTTGAGCAAGGCACCAAACCAACCAGCCAATTAACATTTTCACACCCCATGACTCGGATATCGCTCCTTTGCATGCCCACATGTGCGTGGTGTGCAACGTGTATAAAAAGCAGAGTGTAAAATGGATTTTCCCCCGAAGGGGTCATAATGAGTGTAATTCATGTAAAAATATAATGCCTAGCGAAACTGGAATGTTTTCAATTTGTAGCATTGCGAGGACAACCCTAAGCAAATTGTAATGGAATATTGCCCATAAATGTTTTATCCATACCCCTCGAGGGCCGGAATGTAAACATGCACCACATACCGCCATGGAGTTGACACTTTGAGAGTAAAGATATGTTTTAAATTATTTATTTATAAACTTGCTAACCTTATTATACCAGCATAAATATATCTAGGATTTTTTTTTTTTTTTTTTTTACAAATCTTCAATTATTTTAGGCATTCATTTATTTGAATGAAGAGAAAATTCATTCCCCCCTGTATTTATGGCACCAAATTTAAAAATATATCTTTCAATTGAGATGCTGTCACCTTGTTCAACATTGTTGACTACGATGTTGTATTTTAGAGGACACGGACAGATAAATATTTTCAATGATTTTATTTTGAAGGGCTTGGGCATGCACCGCATTAATAGCTCATTATGACGACACGCCACTGCTCAACAATAATCAGGAAGCAGTAGTTCTCTTTAACAAGTAGTTATATCTCTTTTTTTCTGGTTTTAAAGATGAGCCACTTCCACCCCATGACTGTATTGCTACATACTGTACTAGGGATATAATGATATGGGCAATATCGTGATATTAAAACTGCCACAATATCGTCGTCGTCATGTTCACAATATTTAAAAGGAACACATCTGTTAAAAAAAAGTCAGGTTGATTTCCATTCGTGCAGTTCTAGCACCCTCTGGTGGCTAGCTTATTAGTGCAAATTAATTTTCATTAGGGATGTTTTGGCCTTCTGTGTTTAAAATCGATGCTCATGGTCAGGTGAAGGGGAATGTAATATGCTTGTGAACCGAGTCAATATGTTGAGGAACTCAATATGTGCGTGCATAAGCAAGTAAGCGCCTCAATATTAAGTCTTATTAGCGATTGTAGGTTGTTTATATGCATTGCTGTAATTTACAAAAGCACAATCTTGTGAGCTTTTTTTTTTTTTTTAGTATGAGCTCTTTTTTTTTTTTTTTTAACAATATTGTGACCTTTATTAGTATCGCCAACCTTCCCACAATATCGTGATAATTATCGTATCGTGATGTTTGGATATCGTTACATCCCTACTATATACACATACAGTAAAATGAATATAATTCTGTTGAGATTCGCAGGACAGATTTGCTCATTTATGAGCCAAACAAAGTGGTGTGGCAGCCTTAAAAGATGGTAGGAAAAAGAAATATTAGTATTCCTTTCATCCACATATTTGGCCATAATGAGTGTTGCATTTCCAGCAAGAACATATTAGTCATTGCAGTTTCTTACTTATTCAACAGGCTACTCATTAAATGACAAGGTTGTGTACAAAAAAAAAAAAAAGTCCCAACTACTGTATCCTCATGGTGCTATAATTGACATGCAATACACCCTCTATAGGCCTGGAATGTGACCATTTTAATGGGAATTGCATCGGAACCGTCTGATTGGATGCTACTTTGCAACATCCCTGCATGGCTGTGTATAAAGTCCAATATTTTTGAAGTGTTTAAAAAAAAAAGAAAAAAAAAAGTGCATACGCGGTCAATTATTTTTTGTTTGTTTTGTTTTCATTGTTGTAGAACAACATTAGTGTTAAGTGTGACCGCTTGACTTTCTGTCCTGATGTGATTAGAAGCTTAGAATAATCTACTGACATGAACCAAAATTTCTACTTGTTAATAAATCTCACATGGGAGGGTGGGAGATGTAGCTGCATACCATCACTTTCAGCCTGCTTGGCGACAGACACATTAGATGTTGCGACGCTGCGATTAATGCTGCGCTGGGTTCAGACACCTAAGTTATATTGATCACCGGTTAGATGTGTTGCCCCGTATCCATGGTAGCGGGTCTTAATGATGTGAAGACACACTTCAGTGTTACTGCTCTTCCACTAAGCATTTCACTGCTGGTGCAAGCCGTCCTTGTCACTGTTGTTGTGAGCAATAATGCAATACATTTACAATTAACACAGCTCATTACGCATTCAGACAAGAAACGCAGCACAGCATCCTGCTATAATCACCGCTCAGTGGAGAAATACAGCTGAAAAAAAAAAAAAGCTGTTGAAGTGTAATGGTTGTATAAAAGGGGACAATTGCTGTGTCAAAGAATAATAGATAAATCTTACTCCTGTTCTGTTGTTGTGAGCTTTTTTTGGGGAGCTGTGAAGAACAAACATACCTGGTTGTGGTGTGATACGATCAGCTTCTTTCTGTGCACTACAGCAAACGATTACAGTTAGTTTCCACCAAAGGCAATTGTTATGTGGTTATTTTTAGTGTTTTGCATCTCAGTACAACTTTTCCAACCTGTCTGCAAATGTGAATGATAACGACTGCCTAATTCCGATTCAGTGCTTGTTGGATTTTTTAAAAAGCAGCGAAAAAACTGCAATGTGCCTTAGGATCTGCTATTACAACATGGAAGTAATCCATATACATGTATAAATACAGTAATACTATTTAATGTTACATAAAGATTATTTGGCCTGGACGGATCCTTCTTTTAGCACTGGCATTATTCTACTGGTTGCAATACTTTATTTAATGGTTTGGTTCAGTCATATTTCGACCATATTGTCAATTTAGAAACATTGCTGTAGTGTTGATTTGCCTTTGGTATGTTTTTCTTTCAACATGAGTTGTATACACATTTACTGCCGATCAGAACGGTCCGAAAATTGGCAGTTACATTGGTAAATGTGATTTATTCATTTGAAAGCACGCACGGATTATTATTATTTTTTTCCACTCATTCACTCACTCACAGAAGCTTACGTGTGTGAATGAGTGAGTGAAGAAAAAAAAAATCCGTGCGTGCTTTCAAATTGCCGCGGGAGTGACGTCACGCAGCCGACACGTTCGCCCGGCCCCGTTTGCGACATGCCACCCGCCCCGCTCTGCGATTGGCTGGAGGGGTGTAAACGCTGTCTTTCCACAGAAACGTCCCGCTGTTTACAAAACAAACACAAAATGGCAAAATATGTATACAGTGTTCCCTCGTTTTCCGCTGGGGTTCGGTTCCAAAAAATACCCGCAATAAATGAAATCCGCGAAGTAGTTAGCTTTATGTTTTACAACTCTTAGAAATATTTTAAGGCTCTAAAATCCCCGACAGCACAATTTAGACACTTTTCTCATTGAGGCATTTACATGTTCTCACATTTCTCTCTTGTTCAAACTTTGACAATGTTCAAACCTTCATAAATTTTATAAAATGGGTATATTACTGTAAAAAAATATGCACAATTGCACTTAAAAAAAAATCCGCGATACAGCGAGACCGCGAAAAGTGAACCGCGTTATAGCGAGGGAAGACTGTATATACGAAATCACCACCAAAGATTAACATAAACACAGATGTAAAGACTGAGAGAAAGTTAAAGTTTGTACATCCTGTATTTAAAAAGTGCATTTTCCTGAGTGAATCCGGCAGACAGCCCCTTTAAAAAATGTAAAAAAAAAATTAAAAAAAAAGTTCTTAATTAGATGCTTGTCCTGTTCTCGCATCTCCAACTCACCTTTTATTTGTTTTTTTTTAAACACTATATAATTTTTTTCTGCCCAAGATATGTTGTCAGACAATTCGAAACGAGACGTTTTTGTTTCTCTTTTGAATGCTTAACCTACCATCGCGAGGAACTTCTCCATTGTCTCTAACATGGAGCTACAATACCAATTCTAACTGCTGTTGGCCTTTGTGAGCTTTGTCAGCTTCCCTGTTCCTAGATGGGCAGTAAGTTTTAATAATGACTACTTTATTACTCAGATACTGTATTATTCATGGCTACCTCCTGACACCGTTCCCAACAGCGAGGATCACAATTTGGTCCATGTGTCTGCTTAATTGTAAGTGTGCTGACAAGGGTGGAAGTAACCCAGACAGCTGGTGGAACAACTGTTTACCTCAATTTGTGTATTTCCTATGTGTGTGAACTGCAACCCCGCGTGGAATTGAAAAGTGGAATGTTACACTAGAGTGTTGGCGAGGCAAATGAAGTCTTCTGAAATAAAGGAGAGAGTTTGTCTGCTTCATTAAATATAGTCCCAGTTTAAACTTGCATTTTCAAACAAGCGGTTTGAAATGTGTATTTCTTGCATGCGTGTGCATGTATGTGTGGAGTAAATATAGTACTGTATATCAGACTATAGTAGTTTTCAAATACCGTATTTTCCGTACTATAAGGCGCACCTCATTATAAGGCGCACCTTCAATGAATGACATATTTTGAAACTTTTCCCACATATAAGGCGCTACGTAGAGGCTGGGGTTACGTTATGCATCCATTAGATGGTGCTGCGCTAAAGGGAATGTCAACAAAACAGTCAGATAGGTCAGTCAAACTTTATTAATAGATTACAAACCAGCTTTCTGACAACTGCATTCACTCCCAAAATTAAAAAACATCTGTTTTTTTTATTTTCTCTGAGGTAAAGTATTAATATTAGCTAGCGATCCAAGATGGCGGGATCTTCTGCGCATGCGCGTCACCGATCGTGCAGGGTCACCGATAGCGTCTTGATAGCGAGACCTGTTGCGGCTCAATATTGATCCATATATAAGGCGCACTGGATTATAAGGCGCATGGTTGAAGGCTTTTAGGTGCGCCTTATAGTGCGGAAAATACGGTACATGATAACAAATGGGACAAGACTGACATGAATCTACTACTACGCTCACAGTGACGATAAGGTAATCTTTACATACATTCCCCGATAAAAGTATTGCAACAATGAGAGCAATTGTTTGTTTTTGCTGGGAACTGTAAACGTTTAGGCTAGTTAGCTAGCTAGCTAGCTAGGTACTGATCTTATGGGAAATTCTGGTATCCAAGGGTGCAATTGCAGTTACAAAATATACATATAGTATGGTAAGTTTATACACTGAAAAGTATTAAAAGATAAAATTATTGTTTTTGCTGGGAACTGTAAACATTTGGGCTAGCTAGGTAGCTAGCTAGCTAGGTACTGATCTTGTGGGAAATTCTGGTATCCAAGGGTGCAATTGCAGTTACAAAATATACATATAGTATGGTAAGTTTATACATTGAAAAGTATTAAAAGATAAAATTATTGTTTTTGCTGGGAACTGTAAACATTTGGGCTAGCTAGGTAGCTAGCTAGCTAGGTACTGATCTTGTGGGAAATTCTGGTATCCAAGGGCGCAATTGCAGTTACAAAATATATAAATAGTATGGTAAGTTTATACACTGGGGATAAAAAAACAAACAAACAAACAAACAAAAAACTTCAAGAGAAGTAGTATAGCTTTCGAGAGATTTCCTTAGAATATCCATTGACCAGCACAGGAAGTGCAGCCAGCCACTGAGCTTCTTACCGTGTCGTAAGTGGTCAGAATTTTGTTGTTGTTGTTGTTGTCCAAGATGTACATCAGTTTTTGGAGAGTGCGTTTCTATGCAACAGATGTTAAGTATTCTGCGTCTGCTCCAATAACAGCTTCACCAACTTGTGCAGGCGTTTTCTAATACTGTCTTCCCCCCCCCAGCACATGACCAAAGAGGACCCTTGGGACGACATATGTTGAAGGACTGAAGTCTTCTCAGAAAATCGAGCATGTTTTGTCTCTTTGTGTTCAGAGTCTCTGTGCTTGCTTGTAGAACTTCAAGGTCCATTTATTTGTAGGTCTGAATGATCTCTAGATTGAGTCCATCTATGGATATCAGTTGAATGTTTGATGTGTGCCTTTGGAAGTCCAGTATAATTTTTTTGGCCTTGGAAGTATTGACCATGAGGTAGTTTGACCGGCACCATATGACAAACTCCCCAGACGTGCTGCTATTCTCAAAGTGTCTCCTTTTACTCCGCACAATTGCAAAAGGAAGCAAAGTATGAGATGTGTCAGAGAGTATTGACATGTTGACATCACATTTGCATTTATATTTTGTGATGCTTTTCCAGGTTTTCACTGCAGTTTATTTTAGTTACTGCTTGTTTTTGAGACGTTACTCCCCTTAGTCTTTTCCTTGATATTTTTTTAAAATGTCCACTTTCTCGGGTTTTAGACTGGAGATGGATTTTTTTTTTTTTTTTTTTTTTTTTTTTTTAATGTGCGTTTTGGGTCATTATTTTGCTGCATGCTGAATTATTTCCCTTTCAGTTCGGATGCATTGTTCTTTGAATTTGCAGACAAGATGTTTATGTAGTCATCTTGATTGTGTTGCTGTCATCCATCCATCCATCCATCCATCCATTTATTTTCTGTTGTGGGGATCTGAAACCTATCCCGGCCAGCTGACTGATCAAAAGGCGGACTACATCCCTTTAATGATCGCCAGTCAGTTGCAAGACACAATTCACTCCCATATTCACATCATCACTGAGTGGGAACTGAACCCACGCCGCCCCATCTGAAGTCAGGCAACTAACGCCATCAGTGACCGTTGCTGTCTTCGTGTTACATCATTGAAGGTTGGTAATTCAGTCCCAGAAAAAGCAAGGCCAAGCCCCGATATTACCGTCACGTATAGTTTTACAAATGGGATTGTGAGAGATCATGAGCGGACCCTTTCTATCTTGTAGCTTTTGCTTTCCATAACTTTGATTAAGCTTCATCTTTATCTCTTCAATCCATAAAACCTTCCTTGAAAATTTCTGAGGCTCGCGAATTGCTGCCGATCCTTTGTATTCTTCTCCGTTTGCATCTTTATCACAAAGTCTTCTGATAAGTAGTTTAACTCATTTACTCCCCAAAACGTATAAATACGTTCTATTTTAAATATTACCATGCTCCCAAAGATGTATTTATACGTTTTGGCTTAGATGCAGCCTTTGAACTGAAGAGAATGCTTGAAGTAATGGTAGTTATTACAAAATCGGCCAGCAGATAGCAGCAGAGTATAAGAGATCAAAAAGCTCTTTTCCCCACTATTTTAAACAGATTTGTGAATAATGATGAAACTTAGCCATATTCTAATAGAAATATGATTGTTTTTTTCCTGATGAAAGAAGAGGCTCTAATCTTTCTTTTGGTAGATTCCATGTTTTTATAGTAATAGGACACAATATTCTATGGGCCTTGCAAAATCAGTCAAAATCCAGTAAAACAGCAAAAATGTCCTGGGAGTGAATAAGTTAAAGATGCTTTTAAATTGGACTGGGTGTGGTGATTCATTTATTTGGTTGAGCATGTCTCTGCTGATGTGCACTATTACTCTAACTTGCTCCATTTTTCCCCAAATATATTTCAATGATATTAACAACGCCATTATCCATGTTTTTGTTGCAGCACAAATTTCCAGATTACGGATGGTCCGGACTGCAGGATGTGGTTAGATGAGAGGTGAACAAGCCAGGGGTGCAAAAGAAAAAACAAACAAACAAACACTTGCACGCAAACAAAGAAAATAATATGGCCCAATGTTTTAATTAAAGGGCCAGTTTTCCAAGTGGAAGCTCCTACTTTGTATTTTCCTATTATCCGAAGAGAAAAAGAAAACATTTGTTACTCTTACAGTATTTATGTGGAAGTTGATGCAAGTTCAGCTCGGATAACAATTTGCTGGGGGAAAAAAAACAGTTTCAAAGCCTGCTTGGTATCAGGAGAAATAAAGCAAATACCAGAAGCGAGAAAACAAAAGAAAACACCGTCTACAGCTCTCGCCATGTTTCTGTCGTCAACGGCCGCTGGTTTACTTTATTTACCTGTTCACCATCTGTTAATTGGTACACAAGTGATTTCTTCCTTTTTCAGGGCATTCAAAATGGTTGTACTGGTTCTGGCCAATGACTCTATTGCTATTCAGTCTTCTCACAGCTTCACAATTAATTTTTTATTTTTTTTCCTCACCCATAGACTGACTAAACATCGTTATTTTACATAGGTTATCCGTAAAATTCCGTGTATAATATACCCTCAAAAATGTTGCAGCTAAGTGCTGGCAACAGGTGACAAAGAGAATCATTTTTACACTATTTTGTAACGTCATATCAAATCAACTATTCGTCAAAATAACCAACTGGAAACATTGGTAACCGTCTCACAACTAAGATAGGCCTACGTCACTTTTTGTCTGTCACATGGTACAATTATAAAAAATTAAGAAGCTTCCATTTTATTCTAAAGAGACCGACACATTATTTTCGGGAAATAGTCAAGCAAAAATAAAATACATCATACGATTTATCCTTTCGGGGCTAATCTGGTGCTATGAGGGGTAACATTCCCTGAACACCTTCCAAGAGTGCAGGAGGCATCAACTTACAACTGCACCTCTTCTTATTTGCAAATCCCAGATGTCATTAAAAGTAGAAAAAAATATATATTTTCCCTCTGAATTACAACACCGTCATTATTATACTGCATACAGTATAAAGGAGCAAAAAGGTGTGCTGCAGCTTCAGCAATTGAATATGCTCTCTTAATAGGTCACATTATGTGCGATGTTTGTTTCTTTGACAAAAGCTGGTACGGTAGATGGTGAAAGGTGCCCTTGGAATAAATTTCCTCCCGAAAAGTCAACCACAAAATACAACATAAAGCCAACTCTAATTAACTCATTCACTCCCAGCCGTTTTCACAGAAGCAATCCCATTCGCTCCCGTTTGTTTTACTGGATTTTGACTGATTTTGCAAGGCCCACAGAATATTGTGTTCAATTGCTATAAAAGCATGGAACCAAAAGAAGGATTAAAGTCTCTTCTTTCATCGGGAAAAAAAAAGTATGTTTCTATCTGTTTCCGTTTTGCAGCAATTAGCATTAGAAGAGAGCTAAGTTTTATCAGTTTTCACAAATCTATTTCGCTTTGTTTCTCTGGTTGATCTCCTTTGCTCTGCTGCCAGTTTGTGTAATAACTACAATTTCTGCGTTCTTTGCAGTTGAGAGGCTGCATCAAAGCCTTCTGTATGCTCTAGCATAAAAAAAACAAAAACCAAAAAAACATATAAATACGTCTTTGGGACACTTACAACAACAAAAAAAAACAAAAAAAACGTATTTACACGTTAATGGGAGCAAATGAGTTAAGGTAAGTCTATTCATTGTTAAATACCTTAAATCAAGCTTTATGGCATGAAAATGAGACAGTTTTATACATTTTCATAATATTGAATCCAGTATCCCCAAATAGTGTTGAATTACAGATTTATGAAATTACAATATGCAAATATGTTGTTTAGAGTTTATTCAAGCATACACATAACTGTAATGCTTTTACACTATTGTGTGTTTATTAAGTGGAGGCAAAATGAGAGTTTCAAAGGAAAAAAAAAAAAAAAAAGCTTTGGCATGGTGCGACATGACCTCAGTCCAACAAGTGGAACGGTGACATCTTTAAAAAAAAAAAAAAAAAAAAAAAAATCAATTCCTGTTCATCCTTTCTATACTCCTGCACAAATCTATTTTTCAAAATCAGGCTTATATGCCAGGCGACCTCAGTACAGCAACTTCACCCAACCAGCACACACAAAAGCAGCGAGAAAAAAAAAAAACACACACACCCGATTTAATCACAACCTGATACATCTTCCATTTTAAAATCTTTAAACGCACGAGTGGCACATGCACACATAGTCAAAATCATGCATGCATGCCAGTTCAAAGGAAGAGTGACTTGTTTGGTGCCTAAAATTGGCTGGTTGGTATTTCATTCAGGGGTCAATCAAACCACAGCCACCAACGCTCCACACAGCAATATTTTTTTTTTTACCACTATTGGGCCCTATTTCAGCATAAAACCCCCCCAAAAAACAGTTAATCAATCAATCATGAGCTTTTGCCGAAGTGTGACGTTACAGTTGACGAAGTGCTCACGGATGTAATTCGCCACCTTGGTGATGAAGTGAAAATACACTTTGACTTTCTCGGGTCTCACTTTTCTCTTCAGGCTAAGCTGCTTGAGTGTCGCAACACTCAAGCTTAGTGCTCAGTCGTTATGGCAACGGAAAGCCAAACTAAGCATCAGGCCGGCTGCATAGAGGAGTGGGGTGAGCGGTGGCTTAATTGCATGAGACAAGATGGCCGACTTTGAAACAGGAATGAATAGATAAATTGGCCGTTACTGTAATGCTTTTGTCATGTAGGCACTAAGACAGGGGTGTCCAATTTTTTTCATTTGAGGGCCACATACAGAAAATCAGAAGGACGCAAGGGCCACATAATATTATGAAGAGAAATTGTGTTTTGTCCTAAAAATTGTACAAATAATTTCTTTGTGCTTTTGCATATTTAGAAAAATTCTACAGTATATAAACCAATTTATTTGTAATATGGCAGCAGGGTTATTATAGTTTTGGAATTTTTCATTTTAATAGTTTTCAGGGTGGTTCTGTTAGTTTTTATTAGTTTAGTTCTTTAAAAAATGCTTAGTTTGAGTTTAGTTTGTTAGTTTCACTATTAGTATTAGTTTTTTTCTTATGTGTATTACTTGTGCGCAATATTTAAAAAAACAACATGGGAGCAACGCTATCTGAAGGTGCTTTTCTATTGGCTGCTGCTAGATGACATCATTTCTGTGTGACATAGTTTCAAACGTCATTATTCCGGTTTTTATCAAAATAAAATGTAGTTTTTTAAAAAGCATTTTCGTTTTTATTGTATTTCGGTAACGATATTGTTTTTTGAATTTTAGTTGTAGTTTTTTCATTAGTTTTTGTTAACTAAAATAACCTTTAATGGCACCTGTTTTTCGATACCCTCCCTTCTTACTTTGACCTTCTCCAAACATTTTTGTTTTGTTTATTTTATTTGAACTGAGTCAAATGCCATTTTTAGCATATGTCGCGGGCCACTGAAAAATGGATGACGGGCCGCAAATGGCCCCCGGGCCGTAGTTTGGACACCTCTGCACTAAGATAAAATCATGCCCCAGACACGTTATGAAGACATCTGAGAACTGCGTGAATGGTTTTAAGTGACACATTAAACTTTTAAGACACACAATACAATATGTTGTGTTATGAAGCCAAACAAATTAATTCTCTCAAAAATAATAACAGGAGTGACAGAAAAAAGTATCCTTTGTTTTGTATGATTGTGTTTCACATGACTGTCATGATTATTCCCGCTCACTGGTTCATTCTTCTCAAATATATATATTTTTTCCCTCCCCTGATGATCCTGCATTTTAATTAGTCATTGATTCAGCTCATCAGCCTCTATTGTCAGGTTTGAAAGCCATGTTGAGTCAAATTCTCCTGTTGTTCCACTTCACCGTCCTCAATATCTCATACTGTTTTGTTTTTGGCGTGATGAAACATTTACCAGGCTGCGTATCCTTTTTTTTTGGCGAGGTTGTTGGCTTGTAGCAGCTTTTTCAGTTTTTTTTTTTTTCAATTCTTTGGAGAACACACTGTCCATTAATGAAAGCTATCTTTCCTCATGTCCTGCGTGCAGCTGCTTGCAATAAATGTGAATCACCTAACATTGCCGCACACATTCAGAGGCCCTATTAGTTACAGTTATTCCTCAAATTTTGACCACAATTCTTTCTGTGCTACTGTTGTGACTTCTATTCTCCTCTAACACCTTTTGTTTACAAGTCACAAGCTAATGGCAGCGTGAGAAGCTAACAATGTACATCGATCTTCACTCAGTGCTCATCCATGTTGATCAGATGGGCCTCATGTTGTCACTCACCGGCAGGGAGATTCAGCCCACTTGGCTATTAGCGATCAAATCCAAACAAACAAGACACTAAAACATTTAGTTGACAATGGAAAAAAATAAAAAAAATAAAATGGATGACGCTAGTCTTTGTGAGTCTGACCGTGCCGGATTTCATCCATCCATCCATCATAACATTTTATAACACTGATTCATCCTCATTAGGGCTGTGGTGCTTATGCCCGCCGACTTCAGCCGAGACGTGAGGTACAAACAACCATTCACACCAACATTCACGCCGCAGGGGAAATTAATAGTCCTCAATTAATCAAAGACGAGCTCAAATGTGCCAATGAAAATTTGCATCTGCTAACTGTGGAGCGGTGATGCTAACAAATATCACAATGTGCTACACCTCCTGTGGATATTCATTATTTCTCTCTTCTCTATGGTGCCCTTTTCGAAAAAAATGTTGCAAAAAAAAAAAAAGGAGGAAAAATACAGAAAATCAAATTTGCTTTTTAATCCTTGTATCAAACTCATTACTGAGACAGCCTATTGCAACACAAAGCCTGTTAACATGCAGTTTATAATTTTGATCATTATCCAATTTCTGGATTAATCATCACATTGTACCATTTATATATTGAAGATTAGCTCCCACAAAAACAAATGCCAAGATTGCAGGTGACACCAAACCGCAATCCGAGGGACGATGGATGGATGGATGGATGGATGGATGGATGGATGGATGGATGGATGGATGGATGGATCGATGGATGGATGGGATGGATGGATGGTGGATGGATGGATGGATGGTGGGATGGATGGATGGTGGGATGGATGGATGGATGCATGGATGGATGGTGGGATGGATGGATGGTGAGATGGATGGATGGATGGATGATGGATGGATGGATGGATGGTGGGATGGATGAATGGATGATGGATGATGGATGGATGGATGGATGGATGGTGGGATGGATGGATGGATGGATGGATGATGGATGGATGGTGGGATGGATGGTGGGATGGATGGATGGTGGGATGGATGGATGGATGCATGGATGGATGGTGGGATGGATGGATGGTGAGATGGATGGATGGATGGATGATGGATGGATGGATGGATGGTGGGATGGATGAATGGATGATGGATGATGGATGGATGGATGGATGGATGGTGGGATGGATGGATGGATGGATGATGGATGGATGGATGGATGGATGGATGGATGGATGCATGGATGGATGGTGGGATGGATGGATGGATGGTGGGATGGATGGATGGATGGTGGGATGGATGGATGGATGGATGGATGGATGGATGGATGGATGGATGATGGATGGATGGATGATGGATGGATGGATGGATGGATGGTGGGATGGATGATGGATGGATGATGTTATTGTGTTTTAAGTTAACACTGAGTATGTGGTCATAATAACACTTAGATGTACTGATCTAAACTTTGTACTTTTCCATTACACACACATGGACACACACATTTTAAGAACTAATTAAAACTAACTTTATAATAAAATAATAAAAAACAAAAGTCAAAACAAAATCAAAAGTATTATGAAAAACTCCAAACTAATATAACCCTGGTGAGAACAAATGAGCACTGTCAACCCTCCAAGAATCATGAAAAGGTCACACTTAAGTCCCTGCATCTAGCGGCCATTTTCTTCCGCGGGTAAAACGAGGAGGTACTGAGAAAAGAAGCAGTTTGTCTTGATGAGGATGAGGAGAGGTATCGGCAGAGAGATCTGCAACTGTATGGCTATTGAGAGGTCAATGTCCCGCTTGTTGACATTTGCTCTGGACAGGAATCGGTTAATGGGGGTCTGAAACCACCGTGTCTCCTTTGTGGATCTGGATACTGAACTGTCTGGGATTTATAGTCCGTCATGTCATGTTTGATCTCTTACATTCAGTATTTTTTTCATGTTTTCATTCTGCTTTTTGTTGTAAGGTGAGTCTGTGTCTTTGGACTACAACGTTAACATTTTAGCTGCATTGACTCAAACGGAAGTGACGGATGGCCACTTTGAATGACGGAAACATTGATGGATGCTCATTTTTCTGAGCAATCGACGAATGACGGATTGATGATTACAAGGCAGTTCGGCTCGGTAATATTCAGTCGGTTATTTTGTGTTTGTGTTGTAAAACTGCAGTAAATAGCCCTTGCGGCAAACATCCTGCTGCATGGGTTAGTATTGATACGATATCAAGTAAATACAGGACCAGTATCGCCGATACCGATAGATACATTTTGAAAATTATATTATATAATTATTATTTTTTTAAGTAAGGTAGCTGTACCATTGAATCACTTATCCACAATCAAATTTCAACCTTTAAGTATTTTTGTGTTGTTTCCTTTTTAAAGGACAAAATTAGGACAAAGTCTTTTGATAAATAGAAAATACTTTATCAATGTTTTCCCCCAGAAATATCCAAACCATAACTAGAAATAATTTTTTAACGTTCTTAAACAAAGTGCACAAAGTGATCATAGGAAAATAAATGTAAACATACGTTATCATATATTACTGTTCAGAAACTACAAATACAAAAATAATTTTAAAAAAATGCTGCCTTCATCACTTCTTTTTCAACCTAAATAAACAAGATGTTAAAAATTATCATGCAACAACAAATACAAAACAACATACCAAAAAAAATAAATAAATCAAGACAACACTGTGTGTGCAATCTACTACAAAGATCAGATACATAAAAGAGCCAAACTGAATCTACTAGATCGATATTTTAGTGCCGGTATCGATCCGCTAACGATACTGACTTGGTATCGATAATATCGATATTTGGATCGATCCGCCCACCACTACTACTTGGTACACTAGCTTGTGGCTTGAGACCATAGATATATTAGCAATAGAGCAAGCCTTATCTTATTGATCTTGTGTGTACATTTGTGTTTGCTTTACGTCAAATCACAATCGAAGATTTGCAACGGGTTCCATGTAAAGATTTCGAGCATTGTTAAATGAGCATCAGATATGATTTTCATGTGTTTGTTCTCCATACACATTCTATTTTAAGATGTGTCGACTGGCCTTCCCATATGGTCTAAGTGCGTGAGTGTCAAACTATCAAAAGTGCACTCGTGCTAAATTTACCTTTTGAATCGAGTCTGCAAAGTAATGATTTGATTATTATTTTGTGTGAATGACTGCATTACCACTAGTGTTGTTCCGATACCGTTTTTTGGCTCCCGATACCGATACCGATACCCAGCTTTGTAGTATCGGCCGATACCGTTACCATACCGATACCCAGCTTTGCAGTATCAGCCGATACCAATACTATACCGATACTTAAGTTTTTTTTTCATCAACATGAATAAGCTGTCCTGCCATTGGTTGAAAGCATTCAAGAGCCAATAGGATATCTTAGATCGGCATGCAGTGAACATGTCACATGCCAGTTAATGTCGTGCACCAGCAAGACACAAGATGCTGCATCCAAAATCCTATATTAGCGTTGGAATTAATGGTATCGGCATGTTACTTGTGAGTAGTCACCGATACCGATACCACGGTTTTAATGCAGTATCGGCACCTTTGCCGATACTAGTATCGGTATCGGAACAACACTAATTACCACCCATCCGTGCACATTTCTACATTACACATACACCCACAGTCCCTCACTTATATGTAAACAAACAAAAAAAAGGACTGTCCTGTTATGCCAATTTGTTTGCTGTCACATTTTGATTCAAAAAGGACACCCGTGGGTATCTCTTATCTGATGGATGCCTTCCAAAAAGCTTTGTGCAGACTAAAAAGGCTTGGAAAAGTCAACCATTTAGTTCAGCCCAGAGGTTTGGTGTGGTTCTTTGTTTGTGGGTGCTCAAAGGCTTAGAAAGGCCAAATGCTTATCATAGAGCAAAAAAGACCTTTAAGGCTTTAAGGCCACCTGCTCACAAAATTAAATCGGATTTGTGACTCGGCTGCTGCTGGTGATTAATGCTCTTGCAAGTGGACAAGAAAACACCCCGCTCACTTTTAAAAATGATGTTGTCCTTTTCCACCTTCAAGCTTTAATTAGCTCATATTTACCAAGTTTGAAAAGTCTCTTCAAATTTAACCAGGGATGACGGTGTGTTTTTCTTGCTTGGTTCTTCCTTCTTCATCAAATGTTTGTTTCTGTTAGATTATCTAATTTATGAATGAAGAAACACGAGTTTATGATCTTTTTTTTGTCAACGGAATATTTGCATTCTCTCATCTGTAACCACAAAGGCTTGATTTTTATTTATTTATTTTTCCCCTTGATCATACCGATACCCAAGCTGCCCTCCTACCTGGTTGCCATGGGAACAGTCGTCACATGACATAGAGTGAGACAAACTTCCAATGATAGAGGCTTGGCTCCCCGGAGGTTGTCCGCTGCCCTCTCGATTCATCTGACATGGTTGCCTAGGAAACAAGACTGTGAGACAGGAAGCTGAGAAGAGATGTACAGTAAGTGCTTGTTTGTTTATAAAAAAAAAAGAGAAATCGCTTAAGCGCCTTGGGGATGGGTTATTATTTTGAAGCTTTAAGTCTCCCTCTCTATCTGTCTTCTTTGTCCATCCTGATACTCAGGTGTCAGTATATGTGTCTGAAATTTTTAATCACTTTGAAATAATAACACCTGTTGTAAAGACAAGGACAGTTAACTGGATGGAACCTACCAAAAGAAAGATTAAAGTCTCTTCTTTCATCCTGAAAAAAAAGCATGTTTCTATCTGTTTCCGTTTTGCAGCAATTAGCATTAGAAGAGAGCTAAGTTTCATCAGTTTTCACAAATCTAAAATTCGAAGTAATTTAGCTTTCCTTTGCTCTGCTGCCAGTTTGTGTAATAACTACCATTTCTGCAACCGTTCTTTGCAGTTGAGAGGCTGCCTCAAAGCCTTCTGTATGCTCTAGCATAAAAAAAAAAACAAAAAAAAAAAACGTATAAATACGTCTTTGGGACACTTACAACATTAAAAAAAAGAAGACGTATTTACTCGTTATTGGGAGCAAATGCGTTAAAAAAAAATGTAATCCAGGCATGACAACATTGGGCACGAAATTTCCAATGCTTCCCTTGAGATGCATTACATCATCATTTAACATAAAAACAACAGAGTAATAGGTCAATACAGAGGTGTCGAAACTACGGCCCGGGGGTCATTTACGGCCCGCCGTCCATTTTTCAGTGGCCCGCGACGTGCTAAAAATGGCATTTGACTCAGTTCAAATACAATAAACAAAACAAAAATGTTTGGAGATGGTCAATGTAAGAAAGGAGGGTATCGAAAAACAGGTGCCACTAAAGGTTATTTTTAGTTAACTAAAACTAATGAAAAAACTAAAACTAAAATTCACAAAACAATATTGTTACCGAAATAAAATAAAAACGAAAACTAACTGAAAGTACATTTCATGTTTACAAAACTAACTAAAACTAATTCTAATTATAGCAAACGTCCTTCGTTTTAGTCTTTGGTAATTAATTTAATGCATGAGACTTTGGGGATGATTTTAAATGTGGTTTTTAGTAGATTTATTTTTATAAAAACCGGAATAATAACGTTTGAAAGTTTGTCACATGGAAGTGACGTCAATTTAGCAGCAGCCAATCGAAAAGCACCAAAAGATGACGTTGCTCCCATGTTGTTTTTTAAATATTGCGCACAAGTAATACACATTAAAAAAAACTAATATTAATACTGAAACTAACAAACTAAACTAAAACTAAGCATTTTTTAAGAACTAAACTAATAAAAACTAACAGAACCACCCTGAAAACTAATAAAAACTAACTAAAATGAAAAATTCCAAATCTATAATAACACTACTGCCATATTACAAATAAATTGGTTTATATACTGTAGCATTTTTCTAAATATGGAAAAACACAACTAAATTATTTGTACATTTTTTTAAGATTAAACACAATTTCTCTTCATAATATTATGTGGCCCTTGCGTCCTTCTGATTTTCTGTATGTGGCCCTCAAATGAAAAAGTTTGGACACCCCTGGGTTAATAAAACCGGGATGTCCCATTTTCACCCGAACAAGTTCGTCATGAACGAGTGGCTTTGATAAGTCAGGCATTTAAAACAGAACCCTTATCCTCACTGCAACAATAATCAGTTTTCCTCCTCAACTTGGCTGCAATTATTAAACTTTGTGGCTCGAAAATAAGTTATTCCGATTGCTAGCACCATTTAAGTTGCAAAATGACCCACTTGTCTTTTATCTGAAGCATTTTTTTTGTGGGACAACTGGAGCATTCCCACAACTTATTTATTTCAATCGTGAAACAAAACGCCAGGAACGAGCTAACATTGTGTCATACCAATGAACGGAGAAGTTCGATACTCGGTTGACCCAGTTGTTTTTAATTACTCACCCTCGTACCCAAAAGCCGAGAAAAGGAGAAGTAAGTAGCACGAGTTTCTTATACCATAAATAACGAAGGGTCTGCCCAACAATCAGCCGCTCCTTGGCTCGCAATCATGAAAGAGAATACGTTAACCTAATATCATAATAGCCCGGGCTGTGTTTTTGTTCCAAGCGAAAAAGGGATGGAGTCCAAGAAATACTGCAAACACATCCTTGCCCGAACAGCAGAAGAAATTTGGCCTTGTTTTCCAGGTATCGCATAATGAGCAGAAGCCACGTTTACCATTTTGAAATTAATTGTCATTGGTAAGATTTGCTTCTTGTATCTATTCAATGCATTTGTTAGTTCCAATATTAGTTTTTTGTTGTTGTTGTTGTTGTTTTTTTTTTTTTTTATTGTGTATTACCTGTGTGCAATATTTAAAATGTCCTTTAATGTGTTAATATTATATAGGCCACCAAATGTGAAGGAAGTATTTTTTGACATGTTAAAGGATGTTCTTAAAGATTGCAGCAATAAGGAAACTATCATTATGGGTGACTTCAACCTAAATTGGCTAGATAATACACGCTCCTGCAAAATGAGGCTTCTTGCTAAACAGTTTAATCTAACTCAGCTGATTAAGAATCCAACTCGAATAACCAGCTCAACAAAAACATTACTAGACTTAATATTTACTAATAAACCAGACCGTGTTAATAAAACTTATAATCTAATAACAGGGTTATCAGACCATAACCTAACGTTAGTCTCAAGGAAACTCTCGAAGACCCGTTATAGAAATCAAAATAGAGGAAAAACTTTTACATCATTTATCCCAAAGCGTGACAGGGAGCTTTTGGATATTGAAATAAAAACAACTATTCGAAACAACTTAGTTAGTGGCCAAGACACCGAGCAGGCCTGTGGTGTACTAAAGAATGCAATAACTAAAATCCTTTCTAAATTTACTGTAATACAACAGCGAAAATTTAAAAGCAAGAGAACCTTACCATGGCTTAGCGAGAGGTTATGGCTTCTAATGAAAAATAGAGATGCAGCTCTTAAAAAGTTCCTCAAGTCAAGGTTGGGGACTGACCGGCTGATCTACAAAAGCCTCAGAAATAAAGTAATAGGCCAGCTCAGGAGAGCCAAAGCTGACTTCTTTCTTGAAATAATAAAACAAGCCAAAGGGAATAGTAAAATGATATGGAAATGTATTGACAATTTATCTGGGAGAGAACGGAAGACTGAACCTGGACCCATAGAACTTCATCTTAATTCTTGCAATGATGCGCTTACATCTACAATGCAAACTACTACAAAGGACAGTCTAACGGTTGCAAATATGTTTAATGACTACTTTCTGTCTTCGATCCTCAAGCTGAGCAAACCTTCAAATACAGAGCCACACTTAACATCAACCGCAGTGTCTGTTGGGACTACAGTATGTGGTTCCCCAGGAGGACTTCAGCCAACTCTAACAGCCGCACTGGACTTGGAATGTGTTGATGAAGATAAGGTTATTAAAACTATCTCATCTCTTTCAAATTCAAAAGCCAAAGACTCGTGGGGACTTGACCTGCTTCTATTAAAGAACTATAAAGATGTCTTTTTAGGGCCAATAACACATGTAATCAATCAATCATTTCGAGAAAATGTGTTTCCTTCCTCCCTCAAATCTGCAATCGTAACTCCTATTTTTAATTCAGGAAATAGAAAGGATATTAAGAATTATAGACCTATTAGTATACTCCCGATAGTTTCTAAAGTAATTGAAAAGATTGTTGCTGAACAGCTAATTAAGCACCTTGATAATGGAAATATGTTGCATCCTATGCAATTTGGCTTTCGACCCAAACATTCCACTGAAACAGCTTGTTGTTACCTTCTTGAGGTAATTAAACTCAGCCTGGATAAGGGAGGGGTGGTAGGTGCCATTTTTTTGGACTTACGAAAGGCATTTGATACTGTTAATCACTCAGTGTTATTGTCAAAAATGTTGAGTTTTAATCTTTCTGGAAACACCATTAGCTGGTTTAAATCATATCTTGTAGACCGATCTCAGTGTGTTAAAATTAATGATAAAATCTCACAGTCTAGACCATGCACTACAGGGGTAATCCAAGGATCTGTATTGGGGCCACTGCTCTTTAGCTTGTATATTAATGATCTTCCCTCTGTCTGTGATGACGTAAATGTCCTGATGTACGCGGATGATACTGTTTTTTTCACTCACGGTCCTAATGCAAGCTCAGTTGCTGCTAAGTTATCCTGCGTAATGACTAAAGCAACTGAGTGGCTGAACAAGTCCCACCTCACACTGAACACAGAGAAGACTATTGCTATGTACTTCTCTAACAGAACAATCCCAAACGCTCCCCCAAACATATTTGCTGATAATTTTATGATCCAAAATGTCGAAGAGGTTAAATATCTAGGTGTGTCTTTAGATCCTACACTTAAATTTAATAATCATGTTAAAGCAGTATGCCGTAAATTAAAATTTAATATTTCAAACTTTAAACATATTAGGGATGCTTTATCCTTGGAAGCAGCAAAATCATACTTCAATGCAATGATTATTTCACAAATTTTGTATTGCCTGTCATCATGGTCTCAGGCTAAACAAACTGTTTTAAAACCTCTCAGAACATTATATAATCAAGCTCTAAAAATATTTGATAAAAAGCCAATGAGACACCACCATTGTAATATACTTGTAAAACATAATATGTTAAGCTTCGATAACCTTATCAGGTATTCTAATATCTGTTTGGTGCATAAAATTCTTAATGACGCAGCCCCACCCCCATTAAAAACATTTGTAAATCTGCGATCACAATCAACAAACAGGGTGTCAAGGTCTGCAGTGAGGGGTGATTGCAACATCCCAATAAGAAAGTCTGTTTTTTCTCAATCAGTCTTTTCTTATAAAGCTATTAAAGAGTGGAACGGGCTCCCCGACCACATGAAAAATAACATCAATTTTAATAACTTTTCACGCGCAGTCAAAGGCTGGCTCCTTGAATATCAGTCCTGTCCACATTTTTAGTACTTGGGTACATGTCCATCAGACGATACCCTAGTGGGTACCGTCTGATGGACACAGCCACAACTATAACTGTTGCTGCTTCAAAAGCAAACATAACTACTACCTCTACGATTTATGTATTTTACGCGTGTTATAGATTTGTAAATTGATGTTGTGTATAATTCTGCCTCTTTTATCTTATAGGATATGTAATTTAACAATGCTGTATTGTGTATCTGACACTTCATATGTTAGTTGAATGTAATTTTGATGCTCCGTATGTTGTATGTATGTAGTTTTTAACTGTTATGTAATTTTATTTTATGAGGACTACAGATGGAAATTAGCATATTGCTAAATCTGGTGCAGCCATCTTTTTAATGTTACTGTACACTGTCCTTTTAATAAACCAAACTCAAACTCAAACTCAAAAAACACCATGAGCGCAACGTCAGCTGAAGGTGCTTTTCTATTGGCTGCTGCTAGATGATGTCACTTCTGAGTGACATACTTTCAAACGTCATTATTCCGGTTTATATCCGAATAAATCTACTAAAAATCATATTTGAAATCATCCCCAAAGGCTCATGCATTAAATTAATTACCAAAGACTAAAACGAAAGACATGTTTGTTATAATTATAGTTAGTTTTAGTTAGTTTTGTAAACATAAAATGTAGTTTCAATTAGTTTCGTTTTTTAAAAAGCATTTTTTTTTTTTTTATTTCGGTAACAATATTGTTTTTTGAATTTTAGTTTTAGTTTTTTCATTAGTTTTAGTGAACTAAAATAACCTTTTATGGCTTCAAACATTTTTGTTTTGTTTTTTATTTGATTTGAACTGAGTCAAATGCCAATTTTAGCATATGTCGCGGGCCACTGACAAATGGACGGCGGGCCGCAAATGGCCCCCGGGGCCGTAGTTTGGACACCTCTGGTTTGTAGGATGGCATTTGGAAGCGCACATGCAGTTTGCCAAACGGAAGCATGGCTGAGCCCATTATTATATAACGGCTGTGACGGCCTTTAATTAGTTTAGCTGGTAATTAATGCTTGAACAAGGAAAACTAACTGCAACACAACATTTCAGAGCGATAACACAAACTCTGATACTGAGCTTGCCCCTTCTTGAAGAGCAACAAATAATTTGTGAGACATCTGCCCACGCGACGCGTTGGCGGCGGTGGAAAGATTATTTCCAAAAAGTATGCAAATATTTTCCTTTTTACTTTTGTACACAATATTTACGGATGTGTACTAATAATGTTATGTCACCAACTCCCTCTTGTTCCTTTAGACTCCTAAGTGGAATATAGCACAATAACCGCACGCCTCCAACAAATTGCTCTTCTTCGCCGTTTTCTTCAACTGGTGCTTATTTTTATTTATTTTTTTGTCCAGTTCTCTTGGCTTCACTCTTGACTGATCTTCTGTCTTGGCCTCCTCACTTTCCTCTTCCCCCTGTAGAGCCCGGTCCAGTGCCTGCCGTCTGATTTTGTCGATTACTTTTGGTGAGATGTTTGTAGGCATTTCTTGCCTCATGACTAGCTAGCAAACGTTTGAGATATCATGGAACAACGAAACATTTAAAAATGGGCAGTTAGTGGTAGTGTGAAACAAGACATCAATCAATCAATCAGTCAACTTTATTTATATAGCACCTTTCATACATTCAAAATGCAACTCAAAGTGCTGGACATCCATAATACAAGTTTTGTAAAACAAAAAAAATAAAAAAAAAAAAAAAAAAAATAATAATAAAAATGTAATTTTTTTCGGTACATATCAAATATCGCAATAATATCGATATCGCTATATTCAGCAACTATATCGCATATTTTTCCAATATCGTGCAGCCCTAATATGATCATGCAACCACACTGTGAAGTAGGGATGTAACGATAAGGGCAATATCGTGATATCGTGATATTAAAAATGCCACAATATCGTCGTCGTTATGTTCACAATATTTAAAAGGACCACATGTTTAAAAAAAAAAAAAGTCAGGTTGTTTTCCATTTGTGCAGTTATAGCACCCTCTAGTGGCTACTTTATTAGTGCAATGTAATTTTCGTGAGGGATGTTTTGGCCTTCTATGTTTAAAATCTATGCTAATTGTCAGATGAGGGGGAACCTAATTTACTTGTGAAGCGATCAATGTGTGCTTGCATTAGCAAGTAAGTGCCTCAATATTATTATTAGAGATTGTAGGTGGTTTGTATGTATTGCTGTTATGTACAAAAGCACAATATTGTGCATTAAAAAAAATAAAAAAATAATTTAGTATGGGCTCGTTTTTTTGCAATATTGTGATCTTTTTTAAATATCACCACACACAATATCGTGATAATTATCGTATCGTGACCTTCATATCGTGATAATATCGTATCGTGATATTTGGATATCGTTACATCCCTACTGTGAAGCTCTGTGAGACACCCAATGTCGCAATTATCTACAAAAGTGCTGTCATATGTGCAGACTGGCTACTTTGCATTTTTTGTCCAGCACACACGTCTTATGGATATGTGCACCGTCTACGTATTCAGCGCGTCATTAATCATCAGTAGAAATGTGAGTAGCTCAAATAAATATGGAAATCAAGTTTTACTTCTTTATTTTAATCCTTATGCTTTGTACATATGCTAATAAATGGCCACGGGGTTATGTTTTTGATGCAACTCAGTTGATGTAATTCTTACTCAGGAAATAATCTGGTGTGAGAACATCAAAGGAAATTGGCCATGATGTTTTGGCATTTTTAGTAGGGGTGTGCCAAAAAAAAATCGATTCATAAAATAATCGAGATTCTCATTTATTAATCAAATCGAATCGATACCAAAAATCGATTTTATTTAAATTAGAAATGAAGAAGAAGGGGAAAAGGCAGTTGTAGCCCACATGCTGTTTTTGTGAAAAAAGGCACTTTCAATACAAAATTAATAAATGTTTAAAAAAAAAAAAAAAGACGCTTTAATGTCTCTATTTGTCATTTTGTCTTGCAAAGCAGACTGGAGTAGATCATGACAATGTTGTGCATATCTGTAAATTGAAGCAAAAAAATCATTTGTCAATCAAATCATTTTGAATCGGAAATCGTTTGAATCGAGAATCGAAAATCGATTCTGAATCGAATCGTAGACCCAAAAATCGTAATCAAATTGAATCGTGAGACGGTCAAAGATTCCCAGCCCTAATTTTTAGTGTTTACTATCTTCAAGTTTTAGTTCTAATATATCACAATTGGATATAAGCGGTCAGGAAAATCGATGGATAATGGTTGTAAGTATAACCACGTATACAGCGCTAGTAAACAGATGGTGCACTCAACAAATATGTATAAAAGCAAACACAAATGTGTTCCTAATAAGGAATATTGAGTGTATATTTCTTATTAACAAGTGCATTTTAATGATACAAAGAGATAACAAAATTCATGTCGCCATAAAGTCACTTATTCACCTTGAATAAGCGAGCGCCGTAATTGTGAATAATTCATGTTCAAAAGCCAATATATTTGCTGTATTATAAATCTCTTTCTGATTTAAAATTCTGGCCATGTGATCACGATTGCTGCCATATTATTTATTATCAATGGCGGGCTCGTTGGAAAATTTGTTGGCAGACAATTGCGGCGTGGCTGTGAAACTTCTCCAGCATCTGTAGTAATTGCAGAGAGTGCTTACAGCTTAATTGAGCGTCGTGAGTGGAAGCAAACATGGATAATGGCACAGTGGTTATTTTTCAGGGTGTGTTGATGTGGATTTGAATCTATATTTTGAGCTGGTGTCATCGTAATAACATCATCAAGTGCATGGTAATTATAGCTGCCGTGGTTCGTCATTGATTCCAGGGCATAAAAGGTGATCTCCTTTCTACTGAAAAATAACAGCTGGACCTTTAACCGAGACTTAGATCAATACAACTTATAGGTTCACCTTGGTTATGAAAGAGAACTGTACATCCATTAACTCATTTGCTCCCAATAACGTGTAAATACGTTTTTTTTTATGTTTTAAGTGTGCCAAAGACGTATTTATACGTTTTTCTTGTTTTGTTTATGCTAAAGTATACAGAAGGCTTTGATGCAACCTCTCAACTGCAAAGAACGGTTTCAGAAATGGTAGTTATTACACAAACGGCCAGCAGGTGGCGGCAGAGCAAAGGAGATCAACCAAGGGCCATCTAGAAAAAAAGCTAAATTACTTACAATTTCAAATCGATTTTTTATTTATACGTTTTGGCTTTGATGCAGCCTCTGAGCTGAAGAGAATGCTTGAAGTAATGGTAGTTATTACAAAATCGGCCAGCAGATGGCAGCAGAGTATAAGAGGTCAAAAAGCTCTTTTCCCCACTATTTTAAACAGATTTGTGAAAAATGAGGAAACTTAGCTGTCTTCTAATGCTAATTGCTGCAAAACAGAAACCGATACAAATACACTTTTTTTTTTTTTCCTGATGAAAGAAGAGAGTCTAATCTTTCTTTTGGTAGGGTCCATTCTTTTATAGCAATCGAACACAATATTCTGTGGGTCTGGCAAAATCAGTCAAAATTCAGTAAAACAGCCGGGAGCGAACGGGATTGCTTCTGTGAATATGGCGGCGAGTGAATGAGTTAAGCTTCTGAGTTCTAATATGATCCCAATTCTTAAAAACATCATTTAAAAAATGTTGACTATCCGTCTGCTGCATTTGATTTGTGATGAGCTGATTGTTCTTTTTACTTACCGTGTTTATCAACCCATTCTTTCTAGGATAAATTATTCACGTTTATTTTTGAACCGGCCTTTGTGAAACTGGAATTCACTACATAATTTATGTGAGTGTCGTTGATAATCGGGTTTGCATTAAAGGTAATATGCTTTCCATCATTCCACAGGGCAGATTCTTGCCTGGGCTTATTATTGCGCAAAAATAGATTTCCCAAGAACCCGTTGTGCCGCACGGCATCAGTCAGCATTGTCTGCAAGGCAGAACACATAACCAAATTAAAAAAAATAAAAAATAAAAAACTCAACATGTTGCTAGTGTAATGTGAGGTTTATTGCTTTTAATTTCACATATAATATCTGGTAAACCTAATTATTTCCATAATGGAGAGAGACTGACGAACAAATAGATCAATCAGATTGCAGTTAACTCATTCACTGCCATTGACGGAAAAAGACGTCAAATGATGCATTTTTGCTGAGCTGGCAGTGAATGTGTTAACCACCTTTTGCAATGATGACAAATCTACATTGTGAATTTGAATTAGACTCTCTTATTGAATGTGGCTTATTGGCTCCTAATGAGATTTCCTGGCACTACTGACTGGGGGGGAAAAAAAGAAAAAGCAACAGGCTGATTTTCATGTGACATAAAAATAGATAATGTAGGGGCTACTATGCAATTATTATATGGTCGTGTTTAGGGGTGTGAATTGCCTAGTGCCCGATGATTCGATTCGTATCACGATTCATAGGTCACGATTCGATTCGATACCGATTAATCCCAATATAAATTTGTGAATCAATTGTTGCGATTTTTTAAATTCAAATTTAGAAAATACTATTCAGTAAACTTGTGCATGTACACTGTAAGATTTGTATGAAAATTTATTATTTATTTATCTGAAACTTCAGTCTTATGACTGTATTTAACAAACAGGATGTAATCTGTTTCATGTTTGAACAGCATTGAAATAAAATATTAAGGCTTAATGCTCCATTAATATAACATTCTTCCATGCTTAAGGTGTGAACCCTAAGACGTTTTGTTGAATATTTTTTCATCAAAAATGGATGTTTAAAAATCGATTCGGCTGCCTATTGAATCGATTCGAGAATTGCGGTCTGTAGTATCGCAATATATTACTGAATCGATTTTTTGTCACACCCCTAGTCATGTTTATCCACTCTTGTAGGCTCTATCCTGAAAGAAAATGTACAAATATTGACAAAACTCATTTGGAATCAATTCTTGTAGTTGGTTCAATAACTCATGACCAGTCACCGCTTATCCTCATTAGGATTACGAGTGTGTTGGAGCACATCACAACTGTTGTCAGGCAACCAATACTGAACTTTCCCTGCCCCCTTCTTCCACTGTGACACTTTACTAAACTTGCATGGTGGTTATAGCTAAATTGAGGGCGGAATTATGACATTGTCGATGTTACATGTGCTGGAATTTTACAAGTAGCTGGTAGAAATACACGGCCCAAACCCACCCGGCTCCGTTGCAAGCCATATCTGGCACTCGTAGTAGAAACACAAGCGCATCGTTTAGAGTTACAGTACTTAAACTCCTCCTTCAGGCTCCCGAGCCTTCAGAGTGCAGTTCGCCCTCTTCCAACTATGGCACACAGCCACAAGATTTTGAGGTGCTGTTTCTTCCCGGAAGCTTCACACATATTTTTTTGCAAAAAATGCCCGAGCAGACGTTGAAGGTCACAGTTTGGTGTACGTTGGTGGAAAACGGTTCAAATCAAAAATGCTTGGCTCAACTGCAAACAATATCACAAAAACAGTTGGAAGCATATTTCTTCATATCTACGTGTCTCAAATGTGTTATGACTGAAGATTTTATGTGGAAACCTGGAATGAAAGGGATAAAGGAAAGTAAAGGACAGTTCATCAAATAGTTCTGTTTCTTAGCTCAGTCATAATTACAGTTGGACCAGCTGCCCAGATACAGCATATGATTTATGACAGAACATCATGGATATTAATGGATTTTTTAATTGGTGCATATGTTTAGAAAACTAGCTGTCTGGTACAACATGGACTGAAAAGATGTTAGCAGTAGCACATTTGTCCCATGGCCAGCCAACTGAGTATGGCGCAAGACAAAGAGGGTGATATTCATCAAGCGGACCCAATTAAAAACAAACATGTTGCATTGTGTAAATTAAATATTCCAAGATTGAACTGAAGTCTGTGCGATGAAGTATGACAAGTCTGTCCATGTGGTGTCTCGAAACATCACTGAGCATCATTAGACACAAAATGGCATAGAATGTACATCATCGGTGTCCAAACTACGGCCCGGGGGCCGTTTGTGGCCCGCCGTCCATTTTTTTTTTGTGGCTCGCGACATATGCTAAAAATGGCATTTGGCTCAGTTCAAATAAAATAAAAACAAAAATGTTTGGAGATGGTCAAAGTAAGAAGTGAAGGTGTCGAAAAACACAGGTGCTATTAAAGTTTATTTTAGTTAACTAAAACTAACGAAAAAACTAAAATTCAAAATAATTTCGTTATCGAAATAAAATAAAAACGAAGATGCTTTTTAAACAAAGGAAACTAACTGAAACTACATTTTATGTTTACAAAACTAACTAAAATAAAACTAACGTCCTTCGTATTAGTCTTTCGTAATTAATTTAATGCATGGGCCTTTGGGGATGATTTTAAATGTGATTTTTAGTAGATTTATTTTGATATAAACCGCTCCCATGGTGTTTTTTTTAAAATATGTAATATTTTTTTAAATATATTTAAAAAATAAAAAATAAAACTAAGCATTTGTTAAAGAACTAAAACGAATAAAAAACTAATAGACCCACCTTGAAAACTAATTAAAATTAACAAAAAAAAACAAAAAAAAACTCAAAACAAAATACAAACTAAAATGAAAATTTCCAAAACTATAATAACCCTACTGCCATGTTACAAATAAATCGGAATAAATTGGTTTATATACTGTAGCATTTTTCTAAATATGCAAAAGCACAAATAAATTATTATTTGTGCAATTTTTAGGACTAAACACAATTTCTCTTCATAACATCATGTGGCCCTTGCGTCCTTCTGATTTTCTGTATGTGGCCCTCAAATGAAAAAGTTTGGACACCCCTGATGTACATGCATGGATACATAGCTGAAACCGTTTGGGGTCGAAAAGTTCCATTTAGAACGGTTGCAAAAGTCTGCAAAATGATTTCTGTTTTTTTTTTTTGTTTTTTTTTTTACATATATTGGGGTCAATATTATTCAATGAATTTATTTAGAATTATAGATATATCCCTTTTTTTTTTTCTTTTTTTTTGAGGCATTGCTTTGTACATATACAGTACATTTGTTCAGCTTTTATTTTGACGTTGACCCCGTTGGCGCATTGCATCGTCATCCTATCAACTGTTGTGGCGGCTGACTTGACTAAGATGACTTCATGCAAAGGACCACACAAAAGAAGCACATTTTTGTTGACGTGAAAACATTTTTTAAAAAGCTATTTAGGCGATGAGATTGTGCAGTTGCGACGGAAAGTTCTGCACGTTCATCTCGTTTGGCGCAGACCCCAAAGATCGTGCTCTTTCAAATCAACAACTTTCAAATTTGATTCTTTTGCAGCCCTAAACTTACTTTTGCGAGTGTTTTTATGAGAAGCCTAACAATTGCCTAATTTTGTGCACTTATTTCTGTTACAAAACTCCTTCGTCTTTTGTATAATATTTGAACTCATTTTTATATCAGCCAACTCATCAATGCTGGCCGGGGTCGTCTGTTTTTTGGTATAAACTGACTTTGTTTTGAGTATCCGTTTTGAGGGGATGTCGGTAGGTTCTGTCACAGTTGTTGTTTTTGGGTTGAGACATGCCAGGATCGGGTTTGCTCTCGATCATCGAATCACCTGCAGAGGAATGAAGGTTCCCTCAAACAACATGAGCACGTGATAGAGAGAATATTACAAGGCCGCTTCTGTCAAAATTTGATGGATGACATTCTTAATTAGATTAGGGGGGTCATGTGTGGGTCATGACCCCTCCCTAATGAAGATTAATGACCCTTTAATGACTTCCAGATGTCATATAATGAAGATTAATGACCCTTAATGACTTCCAGATGTCATATAATGAGGGTTAATGACCTTTAATGACTTCCTGATGTCATTTAATGAGGGTTAATGACCCTTAATGACTTCCTGATGTCATTTAATGAAGATTAATGACCCCTAATGACTTCCTGATGTCATTTAATGAAGATGAATGACCCTTAATGACTTCCTGATGTCATTTAATGAAGATTAATGACCCTTTAATGACTTCCAGATGTCATATAATGAGGGTTAATGACCTTTAATGACTTCCAGATGTCATTTAATGAGGGGTAATGACCTTTAATGACTTCCGGATGTCGTTTAATGAGGATGAATGACCTTTAATGACTTCCGGATGTCGTATAATGAAGATGAATGACCTTTAATGACTTCCGGATGTCGTTTAATGAAGATGAATGACCTTTAATGACTTCCAGGTGTTATATAATGAAGATGAATGACCCTTAATGACTTCCTGATGTCATTTAATGAAGATTAATGACCCCTTAATGAAGATGGATGATGTGTAGGTGGTGTTCCTACCTGTTTTTGCAGATATCATGGCTGACCCGGGTTCAAATGCTAATTGTTTGGTTAACTTCCGGATCCGGTGCACGCCCCCCTAGATTGAGTGAATAATTAATAATAATGAGATTGAATGACGTGATCGGAGGGAGTAGTTTAGTATGGGTAAAACCGCCGGGGGGAAAAGTACTAGCCATTTCTATTATGGTGAAGGGGGAAAAGTATGCGCAAACACGGCTCAAAGATTGTATTTTAGAGGTTGTAAAACAAGAAGTATAAGGTAAGGTTAAACTGTGATACGCTGGTTGGTATTATGAAATTAAAAAACATGAAGTTATACATTATATGTAAAAATGTTGTAAGAGTCGTTCGTGACTGCTGGGGTTGAATCTGAAAATAAACGGATAAAACTATATAATTTCCCCTTACTGATATAGTTACTATCTGACATTTTTGTTCAATATTTCTGTGAGTAGGGGGAAGCATATGCAGTCAAAGATTCATGGGGAGGTCAAATGTATGTCTGTGCTTGTGTGTGCGTACGCGCATGTATGGCTGCATGGGGGTCAAAGAAGTGTGAGGACAGACGGGCGGCTGAAGAAGTGTGAGGTTAGACGGTGGCTATAATGTTGTTAGTTTGAAAAGACAACGCTTCCTAAAATATATTACAAAAATATGCATCTACTTAGATCTGATTCTATTTATAATGATAATTTTATGTAGAAATTGGTGAAAAGCCATCATCAGCGATAGTCTCATTACCCCTGCGAGGACAGGGGTTGCTGGTCATAAAATTAAATTAGGCTGAAGAAGAACGGATACGCAGCTAATTGCGAGGGGCCATTTTTGGTCTGAGAAAGGCGATTGTTCAATATTCCTGTGAGTAGGGGGAAGCAGAGGCAGTCAAAGATTCACGGGGAGGTCAAATGTATGTCTGAGGGGCCTGTGTATGCGTGTGTGCGTTTGCATGAGAGCTGAACAGTGTAAGATTAAACGGTAACTGTAATGTTGGTTTTCAAGAAGACATTTCCAAAACTGCTTCTTTAAAAAAACATCTACACAGATATCCATTTATGATAGTTTTATGCAGCAACCGATAGTTGAAACATCCTAGCTAACATTTTCTCAAGGATTTGAAAAGTGGTGACAAGTGAAAACTAATTAAGCTTACCTATAGGCGTAACGGTGTGTGGCTTTGAGTCCATCACATACATGCTCTGCATAGAGCATATATGCGTAGCAGCGAGGTATGCGTAGCAGAAAGGGGAGATGTCCCTACACTCGTGAGAATTTTCTGAGGCTTGTTGGAGACACTAGGACTCTGTCACAGTTTGAGTGTGTGTGTTTCAATGACCATAATTGTTGGGGGGCTGGTGGATATGAGCGAGGGGGTTGGTTAGACGTCTGCCAGCGTGCTCTCCTTGGGATATTTTCTCAAATACTAAAACCCAAATGCCAGTCCTCTGAACCGAATGACCAGTTGTCTAAACACATTGAATAAATGTAACCCCTCATTTTCCAATGCCATAAAAACATTTTACATTAAGACACAATTCACAAATTGCTCTCATGCGATACAAAATGTTTACCACAAGTCAACAATATTTGAACACAACGGACTTAACTGGCGTTCACACAACAACTCAAAAATTGAATACACTTGTTGCTAATGATGTGACCACACCTATAAACTCAAGTTCAGAGTGTACAGTTTGCTGGAGAGTCCAAACAAGCGCAATGGATAGAGGCAGAGCCAGAGGAAGAGGAATTAGAGGAGGGAGAGGAGCAGGTCGAGCAATGCAAAAGTTATAAAATAGTAACATGGAATGGTAAGGGTATTCGTAAACACGAAAATAAAAATAATAATTTAACCATCTTATTACAGTCTTTCTCAATTGCTAATACACATTTCTTGAAACCTGTACCCATTTTCTCAAAACCTTAAACACAAACACAAAAATTCAAACAATTTTCACAAAAGCCGTGACTTTTCACTTCAAAACCTATTATCCGGTATTCAAATCCGAACAATATATTCAGATCATACACACAGTAAGTCAAAATATATTCACCATGAGAGCATTTGTTAGACACGACATAAAATAATCTAACACAGAGCATCCAGGGTAGGTAGTCAACAGAGGTTTATTTTACATGCATGAACAAACATAGTTTTTGGCACTAGACAAATTACTAACCAAGTTAAAATTATGGTGAATTCAAATGAAATAGAAAGGGTGTATGAAAATAAATTCCTTGGAGTAGTTATTGATGATAAATTATGTTGGAAGCCACATGTAGAAAATGTTAAAAGGAAAATGTCAAAAATCATCGGGATACTCTATAAAACTAAGGATGTCCTGAACATGAACTCATTATATATATTATATAGTTCATTATTATTACCATATTTGACCTATTGTGTGGAAATCTGGGGGACTGCATCTAAAACAAACACTAACTCTGGTTCCATTTGCAAAAAAGAGCCATAAGGATTATTAATCGTTCAAAATATACAGAATCAACACATCCATTATTTATCAAATTAAATACAATGACATTTTATGACTTGGTTGAGTTTAAAATAGCACAAATAATGTACAAAGTATATAACAATCTACTCTGCTATATTACTCAGACATTGTTTGAAATTAGACACAGTCCTTATGATATAAGGGGTACAAGTGTGTACAAAAAACCCAAAACAAGAACAAATATTAAGCAAAGGTGTGTTTCTGTAAAAGGTGTTAATTTGTGGAATAATCTGGGAATTGACTTGAAAAGATGTGACTCACTTGTTGAGTTAAAAAAAAAAAATGTTTAAATGCAAAGTTAAAAAAAATTACTTTTGTCAAATAAGAGCATGAAAATTGTATATAATGAGTATGAGTATATGATTTATAAATGTATTATGGTATATGTTTAGGAATTTCATGTATATATGTTGCTGGATAATACACGCATCATTTTATTTTTAAAAATATTAACCTAGTATTGTATCAATAATGAAATAAGTTTAAATGTATAATGTATGAGGGGTAGGACTAAATAAGTTAACTTCTTCCTACTCCCTTTTGAACATGTAAACTATGATGAGTTTGTTTTTTCTTTTCTTCTTTTCTTTTTTAACTTTTGTTTCTCTGCTGTTTGTTTTTATGTTCAATAATTCAATCAAAAAACGTGATAGAGTCAAAATGGGTACTTTTAACAAAAAAAACATGCATTAGTCTTAGGGCAAAATAATTTAGGAATAGTGTGAAATGTGTTTAAGTTTTATCCAAAAAGAGTGGATGAGTTTTGAGAATTGGGTCTAAGCCTGAACCGTGTGTAAGGTTTGGTCAAAAAAGTGTTTCATTCCAGAAATTAGTCTCGGAAACTGAGAATTTGCTTCATCGAACGGGGTTTGGTGTTTTAGCAACTGATAAAAACTGTTAAGTTAAAAGCGGACATGACAATACAATAACCACACATAACAAAATCAGAACAACCCTATCTCAATTGTAAATAATACATTCAAATATTCACACCAACTTCTAGGCCGTGGGGTGAACCCCCAAAAAGTGCCTAGAAAATGAGTTTCGCTCCACTGTCTGGGCACTACTTGTTCAATGCATTTTTTGATAGATAATACCCTTCTGAACTTTGGTTTAAAAGTTCACCCAATGTTTTCCTGCCCCAATTTTGTTACAAGCCAGAAATGCATATATAGGTAAATAACAAAAAACGAAAATCTTGTGCTACAGTTTTTGGTTGTAAAACGTCTTACATTAAATTTGGCAACAGAAAATCATTCCCAGATGTTATAAATACATGTACCTAACATCAGAAACAAGTATTGGTGGTTTGGTGCAATCATGTGAATTTAGATAATTAAATATATTAAATTTGTGCCAAAAAAACAAAAAACGCTTCAACTAGAAGTGAAACCAGCACACAGATGTTACATTTAGCTATGTTTATGTTTCATATATGAAAACAATTCACAACCTATTACGTAATGAAAGGTACACAAGAAGCAGCATACATCGGCCAAAAATACTACCATGCACCACAAACCTGGAACAAGGCAAAATGGACTAGATGGAAATAGATGCATTCAGAGCCCAGATTATTATAACATATAGAATATTTATTAAAGTATCAGATTGTGTCATCACAGCATGTCATTTATACCCCCCGTCCCCTACCCAAAAAATATTAATAAAAAAATAATAATAATAATAAAATAAAAATCAAATGTGCATTCACAATAAAACCTTTGGAACTTCATTGGAACAGCTCTCTTTTATTTTTTTGGCAGACCAATTTAACAAAGGTCTGTGTTGTGGAAAAATGGAATACAGACATTTTGATTTTTGCTTGAAAAGTGTTAAAATGGAGAGTTAACATCTTGATAATGAAACAAACAAAATGGCAGATTTTACATAGATTTTACAGCCCTGCACTGTAAAGTGTCCTCGTATGCCCTGTGATTTTACAACCTGATGTTTTACCAGCTATGTGTTAGTGTCACTTTCTTGGCTTACATCAGTAGACTCAGTAGTTGATGTATCTGATGAGTGAGGTACCCTGTCTAAAAGTTTGTCAGTTGTTGATAATGTCTCTACAAAAACCATTTCAGAGTTGTTGCTGGAAAGGGGTGTGAAAAACCAGATGGGGGAAATCACACCTCAATCTTCGTTTCAGTATTTCCTGCCTGAAATAGAAAATTGAAGGGGAAGATGAGCACAAGATACACATATTCACATCACATTAGGGCTGCTCTATTATGGAAAAAAATAATCATCACAATTATTTTGGTAATAATTGAAATCAAGATTATTCTAAACAATTATATTTTGTTCAAATCAAGAAAATATTTCAACATTTGAAAATAAGACAATCACAATCATATGAAACTATAATTATGTAAGTTGCTTTTGGATCCAACAAAATTTTTAATATATTATTATTATTATTATTATTATTATTATGACGTTAGCAAAAATTTGAAGTTGGGGTGCAGTGTGTGTGTGTGCAGTAAGCTAGTTTTGACATGGGTGTGTGGTAAAATAACTCGTGTGGGCGTGCCACAACTCAAAATTAGTATTATTAGTGCTGCAGCTATCGAATATTTTGGTATTTGGATATCCTACTGAAAATTCTAGTGAATAATCGTATATTTGGATAGAAATACAAATATACCTATAGGCCTATATACTTTCTTGGTCAAAGAACAATTATAAATACAGAAGACAAAAAAAAACACATTTGCATGTAATAATTAACAACCAACTGGTTTTCATTTTTAGAGAATCAATTGTATTTATTTATTTATTTTTAACTTAAATTGAGCTTGTCAGAAAACTATTTTTCTCTGAAACAGTGAGATTTTAGACAAATCTCTCCCCATAGATTTCATAAATGTGTTTCAATGTGAAGATTTATATGTTACCTGTAGTCTGAAGCATCAAGATCCCCGTGTTTATTAACACTGTTCACAAACCCCTTAGCTTGTCCATTCTCATCACATCTTTGTCAACTATAATCCTTTGACGGATTACTTGTTCACAAAAAGAATTTGTAGCTCTCAGCATTGGGTTGTCTAAAACACACACACACTCACTTAATATGTGCAGAGTCATGCTTTCTAATTAATGCTGTCTCGAAATGTAAACAGAATACAAGTGACATATTGCTGACCAATGCTTTACTTTTGAAATGTGTAATTTTAGCAAAGTGACAATGAAATAGTGCAATGTAACAACTCACATTTGTTCGTCCCTGGTTGCTGTTGACTTTAAGAACCTTGTGTAATCTCTGAAACAAAACTGCACCTCCATTGTGACACAGTCTTTTGTCTTGAATATGCAGAAGAATGGAACAGTCTTTCTTCATCTCAGCGGCCTGCAGCAACCCGCCTTTAGACAAAAAAGAATTACATTATAAGTGTTATTGTCACATCACCTCTTTACAGTATATGCACATCACAGATTTAAGTAAAGTAAAGTGTTTGTTGAGGTTGATGAGAGAGATTTTGGGGGAAAGGGAGGGTGTAGCTGTGCCTCTCTATTATGACTGATGGGCACAGGTAACCCGAGTTTGGTAACCACTGTTGGATTCACTCGATAAATCATTCAGCTGCTCGTGTTTTTACTAAACTATAGCCTTAAAACTTAACATAGCAAAAAATTATTTTCAACCCTATACTAAATATCGGTCACATTAATAACAGAAATGGGCACGCGTGTGTGTAGCACATACCTGCTGACAATGTTTCTGCTTTGGCGAGATGATCCCTCTTCCGTGTGCCTTCCAATCACAGACGAGTATACTTTGAAATTTATTTTAACCTCAACAAACACTTTACTTTACTTAAATACGGCATACGAGGACACTTTACAGTGCAGGGCTGTAAAATCTATGTAAAATCTGCCATTTTGTTTGTTTCATTATCAAGATGTTAACTCTCCATTTTAACACTTTTCAAGCAAAAATCAAAATGTCTGTATTCCATTTTTCCACAACACAGACCTTTGTTAAATTGGTCTGCCAAAAAAATAAAAGAGAGCTGTTCCAATGAAGTTCCAAAGGTTTTATTGTGAATGCACATTAGATTTTTATTTTATTATTATTATTTTTTTTTAATTAATATTTTTTGGGTAGGGGACGGGGGGTATAAATGACATGCTGTGATGACACAATCTGATACTTTAATAAATATTCTATATGTTATAATAATCTGGGCTCTGAATGCATCTATTTCCATCTAGTCCATTTTGCCTTGTTCCAGGTTTGTGGTGCATGGTAGTATTTTTGGCCGATGTATGCTGCTTCTTGTGTACCTTTCATTACGTAATAGGTTGTGAATTGTTTTCATATATGAAACATAAACATAGCTAAATGTAACATCTGTGTGCTGGTTTCACTTCTAGTTGAAGCGTTTTTTGTTTTTTTGGCACAAATTTAATATATTTAATTATCTAAATTCACATGATTGCACCAAACCACCAATACTTGTTTCTGATGTTAGGTACATGTATTTATAACATCTGGGAATGATTTTCTGTTGCCAAATTTAATGTAAGACGTTTTACAACCAAAAACTGCAGCACAAGATTTTCGTTTTTTGTTATTTACCTATATATGCATTTCTGGCTTATGACAAAATTGGGGCAGGAAAACATTGGGTGAACTTTTAACCCAAAGTTCAGAAGGGTATTATCTATCAAAAAATGCATTGAACAAGTAGTGCCCAGACAGTGGAGCGAAACTCATTTTCTAGGCACTTTTTTGGGGTTCACCCCACGGCCTAGAAGTTGGTGTGAATATTTGAATGTATTATTTACAATTGAGATAGGGTTGTTCTGATTTTGTTATGTGTGGTTATTGTATTGTCATGTCCGCTTTTAACTTAACAGTTTTTATCAGTTGCTAAAACACCAAACCCCGTTCGATGAAGCAAATTCTCAGTTTCCGAGACTAATTTCTGGAATGAAACACTTTTTTGACCAAACCTTACACACGGTTCAGGCTTAGATCCAATTCTCAAAACTCATCCACTCTTTTTGGATAAAACTTAAACACATTTCACACTATTCCTAAATTATTTTGCCCTAAGACTAATGCATGTTTTTTTTGTTAAAAGTACCCATTTTGACTCTATCACGTTTTTTGATTGAATTATTGAACATAAAAACAAACAGCAGAGAAACAAAAGTTAAAAAAGAAAAGAAGAAAAGAAAAAACAAACTCATCATAGTTTACATGTTCAAAAGGGAGTAGGAAGAAGTTAACTTATTTAGTCCTACCCCTCATACATTATACATTTAAACTTATTTCATTATTGATACAATACTAGGTTAATATTTTTAAAAATAAAATGATGCGTGTATTATCCAGCAACATATATACATGAAATTCCTAAACATATACCATAATACATTTATAAATCATATACTCATACTCATTATATACAATTTTCATGCTCTTATTTGACAAAAGTAATTTTTTTTAACTTTGCATTTAAACATTTTTTTTTTTAACTCAACAAGTGAGTCACATCTTTTCAAGTCAATTCCCAGATTATTCCACAAATTAACACCTTTTACAGAAACACACCTTTGCTTAATATTTGTTCTTGTTTTGGGTTTTTTGTACACACTTGTACCCCTTATATCATAAGGACTGTGTCTAATTTCAAACAATGTCTGAGTAATATAGCAGAGTAGATTGTTATATACTTTGTACATTATTTGTGCTATTTTAAACTCAACCAAGTCATAAAATGTCATTGTATTTAATTTGATAAATAATGGATGTGTTGATTCTGTATATTTTGAACGATTAATAATCCTTATGGCTCTTTTTTGCAAATTGAAAACAGAGTTAGTGTTTGTTTTATATGCAGTCCCCCAGATTTCCACACAATAGGTCAAATATGGTAATAATAATGAACTATATAATATATATAATGAGTTCATGTTCAGGACATCCTTAGTTTTATAGAGTATCCCGATGATTTTTGACATTTTCCTTTTAACATTTTCTACATGTGGCTTCCAACATAATTTATCATCAATAACTACTCCAAGGAATTTATTTTCATACACCCTTTCTATTTCATTTGAATTCACCATAATTTTAACTTGGTTAGTAATTTGTCTAGTGCCAAAAACTATGTTTGTTCATGCATGTAAAATAAACCTCTGTTGACTACCTACCCTGGATGCTCTGTGTTAGATTATTTTATGTCGTGTCTAACAAATGTTCTCATGGTGAATATATTTTGACTTACTGTGTGTATGATCTGAATATATTGTTCGGATTTGAATACCGGATAATAGGTTTTGAAGTGAAAAGTCACGGCTTTTGTGAAAATTGTTTGAATTTTTGTGTTTGTGTTTAAGGTTTTGAGAAAATGGGTACAGGTTTCAAGAAATGTGTATTAGCAATTGAGAAAGACTGTAATAAGATGGTTAAATTATTATTTTTATTTTCGTGTTTACGAATACCCTTACCATTCCATGTTACTATTTTATAACTTTTGCATTGCTCGACCTGCTCCTCTCCCTCCTCTAATTCCTCTTCCTCTGGCTCTGCCTCTATCCATTGCGCTTGTTTGGACTCTCCAGCAAACTGTACACTCTGAACTTGAGTTTATAGGTGTGGTCACATCATTAGCAACAAGTGTATTCAATTTTTGAGTTGTTGTGTGAACGCCAGTTAAGTCCGTTGTGTTCAAATATTGTTGACTTGTGGTAAACATTTTGTATCGCATGAGAGCAATTTGTGAATTGTGTCTTCATGTAAAATGGTTTCATGGTATTGGAAAATGAGGGGTTACATTTATTCAATGTGTTTAGACAACTGGTCATTCGGTTCAGAGGACTGGCATTTGGGTTTTAGTATTTGAGAAAATATCCCAAGGAGAGCACGCTGGCAGACGTCTAACCAACCCCCTCGCTCATATCCACCAGCCCCCCAACAATTATGGTCATTGAAACACACACACTCAAACTGTGACAGAGTCCTAGTGTCTCCAACAAGCCTCAGAAAATTCTCACGAGTGTAGGGACATCTCCCCTTTCTGCTACGCATACCTCGCTGCTACGCATATATGCTCTATGCAGAGCATGTATGTGATGGACTCAAAGCCACACACCGTTACGCCTATAGGTAAGCTTAATTAGTTTTCACTTGTCACCACTTTTCAAATCCTTGAGAAAATGTTAGCTAGGATGTTTCAACTATCGGTTGCTGCATAAAACTATCATAAATGGATATCTGTGTAGATGTTTTTTTAAAGAAGCAGTTTTGGAAATGTCTTCTTGAAAACCAACATTACAGTTACCGTTTAATCTTACACTGTTCAGCTCTCATGCAAACGCACACACGCATACACAGGCCCCTCAGACATACATTTGACCTCCCCGTGAATCTTTGACTGCCTCTGCTTCCCCCTACTCACAGGAATATTGAACAATCGCCTTTCTCAGACCAAAAATGGCCCCTCGCAATTAGCTGCGTATCCGTTCTTCTTCAGCCTAATTTAATTTTATGACCAGCAACCCCTGTCCTCGCAGGGGTAATGAGACTATCGCTGATGATGGCTTTTCACCAATTTCTACATAAAATTATCATTATAAATAGAATCAGATCTAAGTAGATGCATATTTTTGTAATATATTTTAGGAAGCGTTGTCTTTTCAAACTAACAACATTATAGCCACCGTCTAACCTCACACTTCTTCAGCCGCCCGTCTGTCCTCACACTTCTTTGACCCCCATGCAGCCATACATGCGCGTACGCACACACAAGCACAGACATACATTTGACCTCCCCATGAATCTTTGACTGCATATGCTTCCCCCTACTCACAGAAATATTGAACAAAAATGTCAGATAGTAACTATATCAGTAAGGGGAAATTATATAGTTTTATCCGTTTATTTTCAGATTCAACCCCAGCAGTCACGAACGACTCTTACAACATTTTTACATATAATGTATAACTTCATATTTTTTAATTTCATAATACCAACCAGCGTATCACAGTTTAACCTTACCTTATACTTCTTGTTTTACAACCTCTAAAATACAATCTTTGAGCCGTGTTTGCGCATACTTTTCCCCCTTCACCATAATAGAAATGGCTAGTACTTTTCCCCCGGCGGTTTTACCCATACTAAACCACTCCCTCCGATCACGTCATTCAATCTCATTATTATTCACTCAATCTAGGGGGGCGTGCACCGGATCCGGAAGTTAACCAAACAATTAGCATTTGAACCCGGGTCAGCCATGATATCTGCAAAAACAGGTAGGAACACCACCTACACATCATCCATCTTCATTAAGGGGTCATTAATCTTCATTAAATGACATCAGGAAGTCATTAAGGGTCATTCATCTTCATTATATAACACCTGGAAGTCATTAAAGGTCATTCATCTTCATTAAACGACATCCGGAAGTCATTAAAAGTCATTCATCTTCATTATACGACATCCGGAAGTCATTAAAGGTCATTCATCCTCATTAAACGACATCCGGAAGTCATTAAAGGTCATTACCCCTCATTAAATGACATCTGGAAGTCATTAAAGGTCATTAACCCTCATTATATGACATCTGGAAGTCATTAAAGGGTCATTAATCTTCATTAAATGACATCAGGAAGTCATTAAGGGTAATTAATCTTCATTAAATGACATCAGGAAGTCATTAGGGGTCATTAATCTTCATTAAATGACATCAGGAAGTCATTAAGGGTCATTAACCCTCATTAAATGACATCAGGAAGTCATTAAAGGTCATTAACCCTCATTATATGACATCTGGAAGTCATTAAAGGGTCATTAATCTTCATTAGGGAGGGGTCATGACCCACACATGACCCCCCTAATCTAATTAAGAATGTCATCCATCAAATTTTGACAGAAGCGGCCTTGTAATATTCTCTCTCGTGATGTCTGTTAGAAGCTTCAGAAACTCAGCAAGCAGCTGAAGCTGACAGCCAAGCACTTTTTACTGCTTTAGCCAACAAACTGGAGAAGATCACAGATTTTTGGTGTGCACACGTCTCTCCAGCTTCTTCTGCTCCACCTCCAGTTCCAGTTCCGGCTTCATTATTCTGGTAAGGCCCTCCTCAGCTCCGGGTGGGCACCAAAGAACATTGTAATGGAGACCCAGAAGCATGTGGCGCCATCCTGACAAACTGCTCTTTGCTGATTTTCATGCCAGCCCCATTTTTTTTTGTGCCTCATACAAGGTGGAATTTATGATCGACCACCTTGAGGTCAGCTGTGTGGGACTGCAGAGGAATTTGGACATTCTCGGTCATGCAGGTCTTGTCAATCATTTTCCAAGGAACTATGAAAGGTTTTTGGATTGGGAGGTTACATATTCAAAATGTTGCTGAAGGACCGGGACAGTAGCCGACTACTCCATAGACTGAGGCATTGGAACTCAGCTGCTTTGATTGGCATTTATTTATTTATTTATTTTTTACATGGTCTACCCGGTGGCATCTAGGACGTGCTTGTCTCCCATGAGATTTCCTCGGCGTCGGATGGGGTCACTGAGCTGACCTTCCGGAATGGAGTGAAGCTTTCAGGTCCGTTCGGTATCGACATGTGTCTCTTTCTAAATCCCAGTCTCGCATTGTTTTTTTTGTTTTTTTTACTCGTCTCAGCTGCAGACTGTTGGTAGTAAACCGAGCAACAAAGGCCTTTCATATCATTCTAAGACCTCCTTGCTACCCCATTCGTTCCCAGCTATATTTCTAGATTTTGACTGATTTCACAAGGCCCATAGAATATTGTGTTATATTGCTATAAAAACATGGACCCTACCGAAAAAAAAAAAAATAGTCTCTTCTTTCATTAGGAAAAAAAGTGTCTTTGTATCTGTTTCTGTTTTGCAGAAAATAGCATTAGCATATAGCTAAGTTTCATCATTATTCACAAACCTGTTAAAAACACTGGCAGAAAGATCTTGTTGCAACATAGCCCTGGTTGATACCCTGGTTATATGCTGCTGCCACCTGCTGGCCGTTTTTTGTAATAAATACAATTGCTTTAAGTAACCTCTTCAGGTCAAAGGCTGCATCAAAACCTTCTGTGTGAATGCTCTAGCATAAAAATACAAAAATAAGTTAAAATACGTTTTTGGGACCATGGCAATATTTAAAATAGAACATTTTTATACTTTTTGGGAGCAAATGAGTTAATTAATTGTAGAATACTCTAAACTATAGTGAAGCCTATTCTCTTCATGTTTTTAAATCCCTGTTTCCGGCCCAAGCAGTTACATAAAGGCTCAAATAAAATCAAGAAAATACACATCACTTGCCCCTCTAGGTCAGTCTGCCTGCTTTTTTTTTTTTTTTTTTTTTTTTTTTTTTAACCTGCCTTGAGTCTGTTGATCTACCTGGCTTAGAGGAAGCACTCCCACCTCAGACATGGGGGAACCCTGGATCGAGGTCACCTCATGGCAAGCTACTCCAAAATCAAGTGAATACTATATATTATATAATATAATAATTTCCTATTGTGAAAGCATCTTGTGTGTGGGGAAAAAAAATCTCCATTGGCGCTAGGAGCTCTGTGTCATGTGCACTTGGGTCATTGCCCTTTCCATGACACACACCTAGTATATCTTGTAAGTAGATTGCCCATGTGAATCATGTTTTTGTTCATAGAATGTAGCAAAAAGGCACCAGAGCATCTAACTCAAGAGTACGGTATATATAATTTTGTTCAAGAAACATGGCCACCTAGTGAAAAGATGTCCATTGTGCATTTATATTTCGATCATTAATTAACAGTTACTGTATGCAGGATGAATCTTTGAATGTCATCTCAAGCAAGTGTGCACATCCAATAGTTTAATTTCTATGTGATTCTCGTTTTTTATTTCTTCCATCAATCAGGGATGAGTACGAATTATTTATTTATTTTTTATTGACTTATTTATTGATTGATTTTTTATTTTTTATTTTATTTTTATTATTATTAATATTAATTCAATCTCTAGTGTAATAATCTTATTTATTGATTGATTGAATTTTTATTTATTTATTTTTATTATTATCATTATTAATTCAATCTCTGGTGTAATAGCCTTATTTATTGATTGATTGAATTATTTTCTATTTTATTAGCTGTTCTCATTGCTGCTGGACATGTAAATTTCCCAGAGGGAGCCATCCCAAATGGATCAATAAAGTCAAGTCTAAATCTAAGTCTAAGTCTAAGATGGAAAACAACACTCCCTCTGTTTTGTGAAAATCATTTCATTTTGAATTAAAAACAATGTACCTGCTCCATATTGCCAGGCTATTTCCAACCTGTCATTCATGTAATTATAATATTCTACCTAACAGAAACCTAAACAAACTTGGTTCTAAGTGATCTTGAGAAAGTGCTCAGAAATTTGATAAAACAGAAATTCTGTTCCGGAGAAGCCAAGTCTGCCTGTAAAACCCGATTAGGCAGATTCACTGCATCTGTACTTCTGATACAGGCTTCAAAGCTCAGGCTGGTTACCAACCAACCCCCCCCCCCCAGGGAAGTGCAATCTGTTTTTCAAAAAAAAAACCTGACATATCATAGAATCTGATTCAGCTCTACCCAAATGTTTAAGCACACAACTCTGCATTGTTTACAAGGAGAACATCCAATCTGAGAAATGTACTGACGAGAGTCGACCTTCACTGACACAGTCATCCCGTAGCGCTGCCATGACGGATGAGGAAGCTGCTCACTTTGGAATTCCACTCAAAATACTGCACTTTTCACTTCAGATTTTTTTTTTTTTTTCAGTTGTACCTAAGACCAAAAGTGAAAACTATTAGCTATAGTAGCCACATTTGTAGCATTTGTAGCTTCTTATGATAACAAATTGAGATAGGATGCAACACAACATGAAGATTTTGTTTCTTTGTCACATCAGCATACAGGCTATTTTACAGAATGTTTCAGTCATCCGTCCATTTTCGGAACCGCTTGTTCCTCACAAGGATCGCGGGGGTTGCTGGAGCCTATCTCAGTTGGCTATGGGCAGCAGGCGGGGTACACCCTGAGACAAACAACCATCCACACGCACAAGCACACCTAGTGACGATTCGGAGCGCCCGATTAACCTGCCACGGTGTCTGGAGTACCCGGAGAAGACCCACGCAGGCACGGGGAGAACATGCAAACTCCACCCAGGAAGGCCGGAGCATGGACTCGAACCGGAGTCCTCAGTAATGGGAGGCGGACATGCTAACCACTCATCCGCCCATCTTTCAGTCAATTGATCTTAATGTTGATCAGCTCATGGTCATATTCAGACCTAAACTTATAACACTGCCCATAATCACCAAGTCATTATTCTGTAATGCATTTTATTAATATTTTCTAGCATTGTTGTCATTGCCTCACAATGAAGTTCAATGCAATTTTAGAGTGATCATATTTGGCACAGTGTTCCATTGTAATAAGTAAAAAAATAACAAAATTACGATTTTGGGGTGGCGTGACTGATGTGCCACCCACCATTAATAATAATACATGCTATATGTGAAATTGGATTGTTTGATAACATGACAAGTCTGTATTTATAAATTAGTAAATAAATAAATAAATAAATAAATAAATAAATAAATAAATAAATAAATACGAAAAGGAAACATATCCCCAATACATCACAGTGTCAATAATTGCTGCTTGAATGGGTAATTTGGGCTCTCTGGACTGGTCTCATATCGATCTCATTCATTCTGTCAGTGGATCAATATTTATCCAGTTTTCTTCCTCTTTGCGACAGTGATGGATCGGCTGACAGATGAGGTTAGACTGGGATCTCCATGGGCCATGATGTTCGCAGATGACACAGTGATGCACAGTGGAAGCCCGGCGCAGGTAAAGGAACGTTTAGAAAGCTGCAGGCATACGCTGGAAGGAGAAGAATCAAGATTAGCCAAAGGAAAGCAGAATATACAAAACAAGATGGCCAGCATCATGGTGGCGTGAAGGTCTGCTGGAGACTCAGATTGTGTCTAACCAGAAATTTCACAAATTCAGCGTACATTGCAGGAGGACTAAAATTCAGTACAAAAACTGTTTAATCAAAAAATAAGCTGGTTCTTAAAAAGAAGAAATTCTACAGTATGCTCTTTATCTCTTTGACTATATCATATTATATATATATATATATATATATATATATATATATATATATATATATATATATATATATAAAGCCAGCTGTGATAGGCTCCAGCACCCCTCGCGACCCTTGTGAGGAATAAGCGGTCAAGAAAAAAAAAAAAAATATATATATATATATATATATATATATATATATATATATGAGTGGTGTTAAAAAAAAATCGATTCGGCAATATATCGCGATATTGCATCGCGCAATTATCGAATCGATTCAATAGGCGGCCGAATCGATTTTTAAACATCCATTTTTGATGGAAAAATATTTACCAACACGTCCTAGGGTTCACAACTTAAGCATGGAAAAATGTGATATTAATGGAACATTAAGCCTTAATATTTTTATTTTAATGCTATTCAAACATGAAACAGATTACAACCTGTATAAGACTGAATTTTCAGATCAATAAATAATACATTTTCATACAAATCTTACACTGTACAAGTTTACTGATTAGTATTTTCTAACAAAAAAAAATCGCAACAATTGACTTATAAATTCGTACCGGGATTTAATCGGTATCGAATCGAATCGTGACCTGTGAATCGTGATACTAATCGAATCGTCAGGCAATTCACAACCTATATATATATATATATATATATATATATATATATATATATATATATATAAAATGTATTATGCCATTTAGAGCGCAAAATGAACCCGAGCAGGAGCAGCTTTTATATTAAAAAACAACAACAACATGATTTATTTGCTTTTGACTGCTCCGGCGGCATCACAAAATTGAGTGCTTCAAAAACGCAAAAAGTCATGGCATTTTATAAAGACGATTTCATGTCTGCCTGTAATCCAAAAGCAAATTAAAATTAGAGGGACAGATGTTTGGAGTTGGACACTATTTACCGAACATATCCCCTTTAGCGGGTAAAGCTGCCTGACGTTTATTTTATTTTTTTTGTTCACAAGACCTCCAATTCAGACATCTCCTCATGGCATTTAGCTCATAAATATGGATGGAAGTTTCGCAGTGTGAAAGGTCAAAGACTGAATCACATTGCTGACAATGCTGGCCAGTGGTAGTTTTCTCTCTAGGTTGGACATTGTTGAAGGTGTGAAGAAAACAGAATAAATTCAGCTGTCACCCTTCATATTTACGCATCCCTATTTTTTTTTTGTTGATGGAAAATGTCAGCATTTGATTGGCGCGTACATATATTTATTATTACTTAAAGCACAAAGGTTAACTTAAAACATCTGAATTTGGCAGTTGAGTTTGAAACCTGTTCCCAGTTGACTTGGACTATTCGGCTAGTTTTTTTTTAAACTAATTCACGATAGATATACACGGATATTTCAGCAAGTGTAGTACAAAAACTGACACGCTGCCTCTCGCCCAAATCAAATCTGATGGGAAAGTTTCCAGCCTGCAACCCTAGCAAAAACATGGATTCATGCCTTGTAAAAACTGCCGGTAAGTGAATGATAGTGAAAGCTAAAGTTCGTGCAAACAATGAAATAATATTTAGTTGCTGTTTCCCGTTTTTTTCTCTCAATACAGTTCGCTTGATAGGACTTTTTGATTTTTTGTGAACCAAAAACTTTGTTATGAATATAGGTGTTATGCATTTTAGGTTACCGTATTTTCCGCACTATAAGGCACCGCATCATAAGGCGCGCCTTCAATGAATGACATTTTAAAACTTTTTCCATATATAAGGCGCTACAGTAGAGGCTGGGGTTACATTATGCATCCATTAGATGGTGCTGCGCTAAAGGGAATGTCAACAAAACAGTCAGAT